>NC_080066.1:163452268-163752268 GCF_949987535.1 Balaenoptera acutorostrata
ACTGTATCAATGTGATCCCTTGCCCTTTAGCTTTCAGAGGGATTTGAACAGTGAGAGGCATCAGCAGGATTTCAAAGGGTATCATTACCAAGACTCAATGTTTGCTAAGTTGTCACAGGTTGGCTTCACTTTTCTACCAAAGGTTCAGAGGCAACATTTACCATTAGAGAAAAGGTGGGCTCAATTATGATGATAAGCCACTGGGCAAAGTGGTAATCAGAGTTTTTGGACCCACAAGGATCTGTTGTGATAGCTAACTGATCATAGAGTCCTGAAGAATCAAATAGATGAGTAGTTTCCTAAGATGCTGCTATATAAGCAGACATTTTCTAAGTCTGATAGAAAGAAATCAAACTTGAGCCACTGTCGTAGAGATTGTGGTCCTTACCAAAGGACATAAACTAGTTAATAGCTCTATATTGCTTGAGATAAAACCCTGGTCCCGTTGAAGAAGACCCTGTAGGTGGCCACAGATATACACTATGAATCTTCCCTCAAGACTTCCCCAAAGTGGTCAATGGCCATTTCCAGAGTGACAGCGACCTCAGAAAGGCCTGGACATTTTTGTTGATATTACATAGTGACTTTGAACTTATAATAATCACTAGAACTAAAATACCACTCTGTCCCACTGGCTGCAGAGGTTTATGAAGATTAGGTGATAATTGGAGTCTTAGATAAATCTCATAGTCTCTCCAGTGCCACTGAGGGTCCATCCATTGTTTCCTTTTGTTTTGTTTTTCAGATCTAGACTATATGGTAAAAATAAATACACTAAGTAAATACTTGAAGGAATCTCCACAATGGTTCCCTGAACTATGTTCTTTTATAGTAGAAAAGGCATGTGGAAACCCCTAAGAATTGCCCCTCACAAGACAGTAAACCCAGAACTATATAGGATCCTTAGGAGAAGAGCAAATTGGTACTTTTATAAAAGTCTTGATAGATGTAAAAGTCTTGATTACCATCACATCATTATTTAACTTGCACATTTTGGTCAGTAAAGAAGCTAGATTGTTCATGAAAAGTGCCTTAGATTATTATAGACGTAACCAAGTCATGTTATAATTCACAGTTATAAATCCAAACGTGGTGCCTTTACTGAAGCAAATAAACAGAAACTTTAGAGCATGGTATACACAATTATTGGCCTCAAAAATCCTTTTCTCTACATCCCTAGTATCAAAGATAATCAGAAATAATCTTCAACTGACATGGACTGCAGTATACCACTACTCTCATGCCTCTGTGTTATGGCAACTCTCCTATTATCTCATTTTATAATCTAGATGGAATTTGGTTATTTTTCTTTCTTTTTTTCCCCCCCAGGTTTTGTGAGGTATAACTGATAAATAAAAATTGTATATATTTAAAGTGTACTACCTGATGTTTTGATATATGTATACATTGAGACATGATTACCACAATCAAGATAATTAACATATTTATCATCTTTTTATTTACCATTTATTTGTGTGTGTGGTGAGAATACTTAAAATATACTCTGTTAACAAATTTCAAGTGTATAATACATTATTATTAACTATGGTCACAATGCTGTACACTAGGTCTCCAGAACTTATTCATCTTATAACTGGAAGATTGTACCCTTTGACCAACATTTCCCCATTTCCCCTACACAACACGTCCTCGTAACCACTTTTTTAACCTTTTTCTATGAATTCCGCTTTTTTAGATTCCACATATAAGTGAAGTCATGAAGTATTTTTCTTTCTGTGTCTGACTTATTTCACTTAGCATAATGTCCTCCAGGTTAATCTATGTTGTCACAAATGGCAGGATTTCCTTCCTTGAAAAGGCTGAATAGTATTCCATTGTATATACATACCACTTTTCCCATGTGTCCATTGAAAGACACTTAGGCTATTTCCATATCTTGGCTATTGTGAATGAAGATATCTCTTTGAGATAGTAATTTTATTTCCTTTAGATACATACCCAGAAGTGAGATTGCTGGATCATATGGCAGTTATATTTTTAATCTTTTGAGTCATCTCCATACTCTTTTTCATAATGGCTGTACCGGTTTACATTTCCACCAACAGTGTACAAGGATGAACTTGGTAATCCTGGTCCATTATACTAATGATATGAAGTTAATTGGACTGAATGGGCAGAGGGTACGAAGTACTCTAGAAAACATATTAAGTTTCATGGGTGTCAGATGGTGACCAATAAAACCTGAGCAATTTCAGAGATGTTGCTTTGGTGATATTTCTAGGAATCTAGTTGTCCAGTTCATGTCAGTATATTACCTCTAAACTGAGCAACAAGTGTCGCATCTACACTTTCCACCACAAAGAAAGAAACATATCTGTGTTTGTCTGACCCATATACTGTATAGCCTCAAGACTGCAAGTTATGAGTGGTGTTCAAAGCAAAACAATGGCTTTGAAGAAGGTACATACTGTGACCCAAGTTTCCCTTGGGTCTTATAACTCAGCAGAATCCATGGTAAGGGAAGTGTCTGTGGCAACTTTGGGAGCAACGTCTGGTTTTCCACTTCATGTGGAAGAAGTCTTGGCCTGAGGTATGAATCTACACCACTTAATAGGCAGCGATTATGAGCTTGTCATAGGATTAGCAGTTTAGAATAAGATTGGAAGATTAGTGGCAAGGAGATCTGGGAAGACGTAGGTGAACAAATATCTCAGGATGTGCAGACATTTTAGAGGTATTCAAGTCCCATGTAATGCCCATCTGTTTTTATACACTGTAGGGGAGACTCAAACAATTCAGTGGAGTAGATGATTCACTATGTGACATAGTGAGCTTCTTTTCCCAGACATCCTAGCGTTAAATCAATCAATAAAAAGGGTTAATGACTGAAGAAAGAAAAGGTGATACATGGACTTAAAACCCTGTGTATGGGATGTCCCATATCAAGGTTAATCTGGGAATCACCAGAGCTGAGAGCCGATCTACCAAGACCAGAGGTATATGTTAAATTACAACATAATACCATACTGTAGGGAATTCAGCAAACTTACTATGTCAGGGTGATTACAGTAGCCTTCTTCCATCACGAAGAGGGGAGGGATTTTTTCCTCTTGGGAATATAAAGTTCCTGGATTTTCAAAATGTCTTATCTATCACTATGGTAGCCAGGATACCAATGTCTCTGTCCAGGGCATGTTCTGGAGAAGGAAGAATGGCAAAGGCTCATGCCCATGGAATGCACATGCTCCTTCTCCCCCTCATTTGTACCATGACACTGTTGAATGGCCTGATGAGGGCTGAGTTATGACACTAGTATTGTGATCTTTGGCTTAGTGACTGTGAAGATCCTGGGGCTCAAATGATAAATGTCTTTATCAGGCAATATAATCATAGTTCCCAATCCTCTTAAATTAGAAGCTGAGATTGGCTTTTGGGTTCTTTGTGCCACTGAACCAGCAGTCAGGGATGGGAAGCTATACTGGCAGAGATAATGATCCTAATCACAAGGGGAATATTAAATTTCTAATTCAAAATGAGGGCAAGGAAAGCTATGTATTGATATAGGGAGACACTCTGGAAAGCCTCTTAGTGCTCCTTTGCCCTACAGTGATGATCAGTTAAAACCTTTTGAAATCCAGTAACTACAGGGATGTCAAAGGCTCAAATTTTATAGGAATGAGGGTTTGGATCACCTCATTAAAATAAAACACTCTTTTCCAGCTATAGTGCCAGCAGTTGTTTGAGTCGTCTACATTCTGACTGACATTTTACCTAGTTTGTTGTCAATTACTGAGAGAAATGTGTTATATTCCCCAACTATGATTGTAGATTTGTCCATTTCTCTCTTTAATTGGGTCTAATTTTTGCTTCATGTATTTTGAATTTCTGTTATGAGGTGAATATGTGTTTTTAATTGTTATGTGTTACCGACACATTTACCCTTTTATCATTTAAAGTGTTCCTGTTTTGTTTGTGGTAACACTCCTTGTGCTGATATATATTTTGTCTGATATTAACATAGCCATTTTAACTTTATTACAGTTACTTTTCCCGTGACATATTCTTTGCATTTTTGTTTTATTTTAAAACTGTGTTTCTTGGATTTAAATATACCTATCACAGAATATAGTTGATTCTTTAAAAAAAAATCAGTCTGATGGTCTTTTTGCCTTAAATGAAGGTTTATTACATTTATATTTAATATAATTTTATATAGTTTTATTTATGGTTACCATTTCAAATTTTTCTGTTCTTCCTTTCCTGCATTCTTTTTATTAATCAAGTGTTTTTATGATTCCATTTTAATTCTATTTTATTAACTAGTGGTTGCTCTAGAAATTATGCTACTTTAAATCATTAAATCTACTTAGAGGCAATAATAAATTGCCTCAGGCAGATATAGGAAACTTGCAATAATTGTTTCTATTTACTCTCCCCATACACTCCTTTAGTACTATTGTCATGCATTTACATCTATATAGGTTATAAGCTCAGCAATTCAGGGTTACAATTGTTGCTTTTTAACCACATGTCAATTTAATTAATTAAGATAAAAAGAATATACACACAAATATACATTCTTATATAGCCTTTTATATACCAATTTAATCTTCATTGTTTCCTAGAGGCCTGAATTGCTCTAAGTGACATTTATCTTGAGCCTGAAAAATTCCATCATTTCCAGCTTATTGGACATGTCATTATTTTGTCTTCATTTTTACTGTATCATTTTGCTTGACAGAAATTTTGGATACAGGTTTTTCTTTTTTTTTCTTTCATCACTTTGAATACGTTGTTCCAATTTCTTCTGGTCTTTTGGTTTCTAATGATAAATCAACCATTTATTATAATTATTGTTCCTTTATATGCAAAGTAATGTTTGTATGTGGCTGCTTTCAGGATTGTCTTTTTATCTTTGGATTTCAGCAGTTTGAATATGATGTGCCTAGAAGTAGTACTTATCTTTGTGTTTATCTTGCTTGAAGTTTTCTGAGACACTTGGATCTGGAAGTATTAAACTGCCACATTTGGCAGTTTTAATCATTACATTTTTTTCCCTGCCCTTTTCAATCCTCTCCTTCTAGAACTCAAATTACGTGTTTGTTAGGCCTTTTGATATTGTCCACAGGTTGGGTTGCAAGGCTTCAGGTCTCTGAGCCTCTCTGTTCGTTTTTTTCTTTTTATTTTACCATTTTTTCTGTATTCTTTGAATTGAGTATTTTCTATTTATCTCTCTTCAAGTTTTCTAATTCTTTTTTCTGTTTTCTCCAATCTGCTATTGAGATCATCTAGAGAACTCTTATTGTCAGTTATTTTACTTTTCAGCAAGCTAATTTCCACTTTTGATATATCACAATTCCCTGTTGAGATTTCTTATTTGTTAATACTTTGATAACATACTTTCCTTTAATTGTTTCATCATATTTAAAATAACTGCTATGAAGCTGTTGCCTGCTAAAGTTAACATCTGGTTCCCTTAGATTCAGATTATTTTAACTGGTCTACTTCCTGACTAACAGTATTCTTTCCTGAGCTTTGTCTTAAAAAATATATCTAATTTTTGTCTGAAAAGTGGATATTGTTGATAATATATTGTAGCATCACTGAATTGTGTTGTGTTCTGAGAATTATTGTTTTTTGTTCTACTAGGCAATTAATTTGCTTGAGTTCATCCAAAAACTTTGTTTCCTTCATAATATATAGCAGCTCATATTTCTGTTCTGTATTTTTGTCTTCCGGTTCCTACCTCTCTATTCTGATCCCTGGGGTCTTGTCTATGTTTGCATAATTTGATGGCCAACCAAAGATTTGGCCAGAGATTATTCTCAGATATAAGGCTTTAATGTCTATGGTTTTCTTCTTCCAGGAATTCTCCCCTAATTCCCATCTGCTCTGTCAGCCTTGGGGTCTAGTCTCTAATGCCTCAGGTCAGTAAGCTCAAGCTTTATCCTAATTAAGCTGCAGACAACTGCAGATTCTCTCAGTTAAAAAAGACACAAATTCACAGAATTTGCCTAAGTGTGGCTCCTTGAGCCACACTGTCTATAACACTGTTATAGACACTGTTTTTGTCTATAACCCTGGGGACCCTTGTGCATGGGTGCTTTCTTTGTCAGTTATTGATTTGAGCAGTTTTCTTGGTTTTGTAATTGTCATCCATGGGAGAGTTTGCATGACCATATCACTCCATCACCTTTGTCAGGGGTTCTTCTTTTCCTTGTGAATTTGCCTCAATTTCCTCATGATCATCCTACTAAAGATGTAATATCAAGCACAGTGGAAGATTCCAGGACATTGTTACAACAATGTAGTGTTTATTCTAATTGCTCATTCCTCTGTCATACCAAGAGCTAAATCTTAATGCCACTCCTGGTCATATAAATGCCATGAAGTACCCAGGAAATAAGAAGAGCCAGAAAGAATAAATATCACCCCTATTATTCTCAACATTATTGTTAAAGTGATCATTTTAAAAGACATCTGATCAAATTACTTCTCTACATGAAATTTGCCTTTAGCTTCCTACTTTCTACAATGTAAAGCCCAAGCTCTCTATCATGTCATGTAACGTATATATTGTACTTACTCCATGTCTAGGACAATGGACTAGATTCAATGCACTGTGTATGACATAGTGGAATTTCAGTAAATTTCTGACAGAGTTGTCTACAGGATTTGGATGGTGCTACTTACTTGGTGAATTAATGCTATATTGGTTGCATAAACTTTTAAAAGAATTTTTCTTGTCTCTGTAACTAGATTGGAACATCTAGAGTGTGATGGTTGTGTAATAACTTGACTAGGCTACAAGGTACCCAGATATTTGGTCAAAACATCATTATGGGTATGGTTGTGAGGGTGTTTGTGGATGAAATTAACATTTAAATCAGTAGACTGAGTAGATTACCCTTCCTAATGTGGATGGGTCTCATCCAATTAGTTGAAGGCCTGAATAGAACAAAAAGGCTGATGCTCCCAAGTGAGAGAGAATTCTTTCTGCCTTATTGGGACACTGCTCTTTTTTCTTTCTTCAGACTCAAACCAAACATTGGCTTTTCCTGTCTCAAGCCTGCCGGTTTGAGGGCCGGAACTACATCAATGGTTCTCAGGCCTTTAGCTTCATACTGGAACTATACCACTGGTTCTCCTGGACCTCCAGCTTGACTCACTCTGCAGATCTTGGAATTGTCCATATCCATAATTTCATGAGCCAATTCCTTATAAGAAATCTGTTTATATATGTCTATCTGTATCTCTATCATCTCTATCTCTCTCTATCTATCTATTTATCTATCTATCTATTTATCTCTCTCTCTCTCTCTCTCTATCATCTGCCTATCTATCTAGTCTCTAATTGGTTCTATTTCTCTGGAGAATCCTAATACATAGAGTAATGAACACATATTAAGAAAGTACTCACTTACTGAATGAATAAACAATAACAGAAAAACCAGAGTCACTAATTCATATTCTTCTTTTCTATGTAGCTACAAATACCTAGTTTGAGTAATTCAATCACTGATCTGTTATTTCTCTAACCCTTATTATTATTATTATTTTGATCCCCATTACTGAGTTAATATTACTGAGATCTTGGCACATTAATGGTAATAATAAAAATAGCTAATAAAATTTTTAAGAGAGCACCAATAAGTACCAGAGTTTATTCTAAAAGCTTTATCCATTAATTCATTTAATCCTCACAACAATTATTAGTAAATACTAATGTTACCCTGGAAAAAGCAAATAGAATCTGTTAGGCATCTCCTTTATGCCAGTCCTTATGCTAGATGCTTTATGTAAATTATCACATTAAAGCTTCACTACTAACCTACAAGTTATAGATGCAGCACTAATAGTCACTGATTTTAATAATCAGGTTCAAACAATGAGGGATATCAGTTTGGAATCCATGGCTATGTAATTCCAAGGATCTTTCCCTTGTATTATTCTTAAGGAAACATGCTCTTTTCACCTAAATAAGCACTATTGAACTTAGTGTTTTGGGCCCATGACAACTTTTTCAGGACTTTTCCAGGGTCTGCTTGGAGAGAACATTGTAAGCTTATACAAGGGTCTATGCACTCTAAGTACCAAGTGCTTGTCGCAAAAGATTGGTGAACAGTAAAGAATGGGAACATGTAGATCTTAACAAGCAATAGTCTAGAAAATTCACAAGAAAATGGAGTTTGAGCTACAACCAAAGTGAATCTAAAGCAAGTGTAAAAAATGAAACACATTCAAACCTGAATATCTGCTATTTCATGAGCTTCCTCCATAGCTTTTCTCTCTCTTGAGTACACTGTGTATTTATTTGTATCTGAACCATTACAGAAAGTCTTTCTTGGCTCTAAGTTGAGTCACTATCCTTAATAGCATAGTGACACATCTATTAGATTATATTTCATCAATGTACAATTCCATCCATTGTGTACTTTGTCCAATTCTCCAATTAATCCGCTGATATGTTTTTCTATCTAATCATGTTTCCAAATATTAGTAGAGATAGAATTGTCTGCGTCCCTAAGAAAAGACAAGCCTTCATACTTTTATAAGTCCTTTTTAAAGGAACAGTCCTGCTGGGTTTTGCCCTGAGGCATTTTCATTTCTTGTTGCCTGCTCGAAGGCCAGGTGACCTTTGCAGATGGAAGCTGTACCTGTCCCTGAAGGGCCACACATTCAGTAGTCGCCATTTGGTTTCTAGTTCAAAGAACATATCCCTGTTGTGGTGAGTCTGTGTCAGAAGGTTTAGCAGATGTTTCAGCTGTATAAGTCACAGCAGGTGTTTTCCCCTGTATGTAGTCTTTTCAAACCAGATTTCATGCTCCAACCACTTATAATGTTTTATTAGAAAATAATTTCTAAATAGAGCTCTAAATTAAATTTAAATTTTGCAATAAGTAAAATTAAGCTGACATAGAATATGATGCTGAAGATACTGCTTCTTAGAAGTATTAAGACTTTGTATATGAGAGTAATAATCACAGTTGGCATAAACCCATGTGAAGATCTCAAAACAGTTTTACATTTCTTTAACATTATCTCAGTTTTGTTGAATTATTGTCTTTTGCTAGTGTTTGATTCCAGTTGAAGCAGATTTAAGTAACAGTATATCATTAGTAAAACATAGGATAGTCATATTTGGCATAGTTCTGGAGATCTTAAAGAGGTATTCATATTCTTATAAAGAGATAAATATGAAAATATCCCCTCTCTTTTCTGTGGATAAAAGTAGAGGAATTTGGAGACATATTCTGAAAATAATGATCATTTCCCACTGATGACCATATTATTTGATGAAAGTAAAGAATAATTCTGGGTTTTCACTTATTTTCATCATTATTTTCTTGGCATCTACACAAGATTTGCATATTTAGATATAATGCATGATAATGGCTAGGAATGTTTTCAAAACTATTCTTGGAGAGAAAAATACCAACATAACTTTAGCATCATGATATATGATGTAAGGTTAAGACTATGAATAAATTATTCCAAATAATATGAAACCTTATTCCAACTTGTATTTGATCTTTTTTTAAACAAAATACAAAGTTGGGGTGGATTCTTGATCTTTCCTTCAAACAACTGTTAATATGAGTATTTAGGATCAGAAATACAGAACAGAGTTTTTGGAGTCAAGAGAGCTTTGGGGGAAAACTTTAAACTTGATGCAAACCACCTCTTTCATATCTACAGCTCTTTGTAATTACTCTAGCTAAAGTAGAGAATGATGTGAAAAATATTGTATATAAACATGGATAGTTAACTTAAAAGGTAGGGTCCTATTAGTCAAAACATAAACATATGCACTATATTTTCACCTCAGTAAACTAGGTGAGTTAATGACAAAAAGGGTCATAGCTGAAAACATTAAGAGTAAGTTGGGGCACAAATATTTCCCTAAGAGGGAAATAATTATAATAATATAAACATTATCTGTCAAGACATGGGAACTGCAATACAGAAAAAAATAGATGGAACAGCCCCTTAAACAGGTGGGAGACACTAGGACACAATCTATACAAGGGTCTAAAAGTTAAATCATTAGATTTTAAATTGATAGCATGAAAACTTCTATCAAACCACCAAAACAGAGACCTCCTTTTTTTAAAATATAGGTTGAAATTCTATGGGCAGCACCACAATTTTCTCACTCTTTTATGTATAACTGTTGGAGATCTGTTGGGACTTGATACATCAGTCGTGAATTGTGGGTGGGGGAAGAGTACGGAAGATAGCATTTCATTGTTTTAAGACAAGACCCAGGAACACAAGATTTACATGCCCTTCTCATTCTTGTCTTTTTCATCTTCCTTGAAAAAGCTGATTTCATGGTGAAAAGATATGAGACATATTAACCAGGGTCCTGGCAGGAAACAGATGGCATATTCAAACCAGTAATTTGAAGAAATTTATTAAAGAGGTGATTTAAAAGGGCTTTGGCAGAATTCAGAAAAATCAATAAGGAAAAGTGGAAGACCCTGGGGCTAGAAACAGTTCTTTAGGGAGTGAGTATTGAAAGAAAACTCTACATAACAAGAAAGACTCGACAAGATGAAGGTCAAATCATGACCTTAGCAACAGGGACTATAAAGATTGTAAGAGGAGATGGTTTTCCAAAGGAAACGTAGGCATCTTCCTTTACCACTTTCAAACTAGAGTGATAAAGGAACTTCTTTAGAAGAAGTTCAAGGTAGCTGTTAGGACAAGAGCTCTGGTTGAGGAATGCAGCCAGACATCAATCACCTGGCAAGGAGGAAGTTGGCCTCACACTCTTCTCACTTTCTCACCTCCAATTTATACCTCCTGTTGGCTAAAACCACACAGTGACAGAGGGCAGGGATCCTCTAACGTAATCCAAAAGGTTCATCATCCCAAGCTCCAGGGTAGGGTGGAAAAGGAAGAGGTGAAGATTTGCAGGGGCAAAAGTGATATTTAACACATAAGGGTAGAATAAACAACCTTTCAAAGATTTTTCTCATCTGCCTTGAGGCAAAACTATCTGATGCAAGGAATATGATTAATAATTGTTCCTTAGATTTTTGGAATTTTATTGTAGTCAATCACAATATTCAATATAGAATCAAATATAGAAAAGTTTTATAGAATCAGAAATGGAAAAATCCACAATGTAGAAGGAGTTCAGAGACGTTGGGGTAAAACAGGAAACCCTGTAGATTTAAGAGAGCAGGCTGCACTGGTCTGCAGTGTGAATAGGCACCTGGCTACCCAACATAGAATTCTCTGGAATCTGGTCTAGGTTTGTGGGTTGACTTCTGCCTGACTTTGCTAGCCTTTTCTCCTTTTATCATCCTGTGTTAGGATTTATTGAATGTTTTCTGAAATTACAGCACATGGCCAGTTCATCTGAATTTTTTCTCCACTTAGTCTTTTTTTGGTGTAGAACCTGGTGGTGTCTTCACAGTCTTCATCCCATCTTTCCTCACCCCTCTGACTGAGTGTTACTTAGCAAAGACTTCTGATATGAGCTGCAATAGAGGAGGCAGAGTGAGCCCTTGAGGTATTTATTCTCTTTACTCAGAGATATTTTTTGAGCTAGTCCTATCCTGTAAGTTGCTCTAAGAGTGGTACAGTAGGTGGGGCAGATATCCAAACATTGCACAGGCATCTAACAAGAGCTGTATGAGAGATGTCCAAGGTAAGCACCTAGTATAAACAGGAAGGGTAATTTATAAAAAAGCAATTTTCAGGACTCTATGACCTTTATAATAAGTTCAATTCAACAATATGTTTTGATATGGTAGCATGAATTTGCACTCAGTGAATTGTTAGTCGTTACATAGGGAAAAATGTACATAATATGTGGTCTGTCCATCCAGGACCTTTCCAACTAGTTAAGAAGACATGAAAATCCATTAAACAATAAATAACACATTGAATAGCATGGTTGTTTAAGTGCCCAGGGAGTGAGTATTGAAAGAAAACTCTACATAACAAGAAAGACTCGACAAGATGAAGGTCAAATCATGACCTTAGCAACAGGGACTATAAAGATTGTAAGAGGAGATGGTTTTCCAAAGGAAACGTAGGCATCTTCCTTTACCACTTTCAAACTAGAGTGATAAAGAATTATAGCAGCAGTGGAGTTGGCAAGAATAACAAGATTCTTGACCTCCAAAATCTTCCTTATCTATAATTCTCATGGATTTCCATCTGTCTCAACAAAGATAAAAATATGAATTCTTTTTCAGTGTGGTCTTCTGTATCTGATATGTGTCATAATTTATAGTGTCTAAGAAGTCTGAAACTGTGGCCATTTGGGGTTCACAGTAAATCTAGAATGCTTGTACTAAATCTGTGTATTTGTGTATATAAAATATTGTATTTCTAAATATAAATATATGTATACACAAATATGAATATATTTACAGTGCTATCAACTATTCTGAGTCTGTGGGATTATGAATTTGACATACAAATACCACCCAGGTTTTAAAAGCCTAATCAATTTTATATAATCATTTTAAAGTATCTTAGGAGAAACTTTCAGTTTTCCTTTGCTTTGTTAACTCTTCATTCATATTCAGTTCTCATAAAAAAAATAGTATGTTTTTCCTGCTTGGAGTTAGCATAATTTCTCTCTTCATGTTTGATTATTTAATTCAATATCAGGATTGCTTTGGCAAGATCTTTTAGCATCCAGGAAGTTAAAATCATGCATAGAAAATTACATTCTGCTTCATTATGGGGGCAGGTCTTATTTTTATGTGTTGTCTCTATTATAGCACATAGTAAAATATAGTCTTTCCTTTTGAAAGTACATGCAGATAAAGTTATTTATGTCCTTTGGGGCCTCTTATGAAAATGTGAAGCCACCAGAATTAGAAGTCAGATTCCAGATGCTCTTTGTTTATTAGCATTCATTGCCCTAGTTCAGGTCCATGTTACTTTTGTCCTGAATTTCTGAAGGCACTTTCCATCCGCCCCACCTCTAAAGTGTTTGTGAGTTTAAAACCCCCTTGTTTATACTCATGGCAAATTTCTGAAAACCCACCCACCTCTGTTAAAAATGCATAAGTGGCTCTTGAATGTCTATTGTTTTAATTTCCTAACATGACATTGGAAACCTTTCACAATAAGATCTAACATCTCTTTTACATTCTTATTTCTCAGTACACTCATTTCTCCATTTACTATATAGACTTGCCAATAAGACTATGCAGCTATAACTGAACATGTCTTGTTTTTATCTGCATGTATTTAATTATATGGTATCTGTTTTCTAAAATGACATCTCTCCCTCTCCTGACATTGTAGTGGCTGTCTTTTTAGGCTGAAATCAAATCTCTCTGGTCTTAAAGTTTCTCTCTTCTATATATTCGTGTTCCATTTATATTCCAATAAAACGTGTGTCTTTCTTGGTCCTGTGTTATTATAATTTATGTGAATATCTCTCTTTCACTGTCCAGTACTTCACTCAATAACATTTAATATGTCTCTACTGTGGGTCATGCTCTTTTATAAGAAATTTTGGAAACAAAATAGAACACAACAGAATGTTTGTGCTAATAGAGTTTATATTGAATTTAGTGGGTCAACAGCTAAACACAGCTACAAAACAATATGATATAAGTGATCACAAAAGAATATATGAAATATTATATAAAAAGATAAGAAAAGGTACCTAAGTCTGCCTGCAAAAATAAAGGAAGTCTTCATTAATGGTATGTTAATATAAAACTGAGACTTTAAGAATGAAGAGAAATTTACTTGTCAGGCAATAATGAGGAAAGACTCAGATAAACAGATAAATTGAGAGAATTAGATTGTTAAATGGGCCCAAGAGATTCAGTAAAGTTAGGTTTAGAGTGCATATAGAGGAAATGCAGTATGAGTCAGGTCATAAAAAGTGTTTTGTGTCCTACTAGGTCTGTAAGAAATAAGAAAGAACTGAAAAAATACGAACAGAGATTTGCTTATCTGAAATACTGCCCAGGCTGTGGTGTAAAGAGAGGATGGCTTGGAATACATTAGACCTGAAAAGGGGAGTGAAATTAGATGATTGCTTCTGTGGTTCAAATGAGATATGATTAAATAATGAACCATGGTGGTGGCCTTGGACATGGAGAGGGAAGGCAGATTTGGCAATGGAAAGAGGTAGCAGATAAATGTGGCAGGATTTTGTGGTTGATTGCTTACAGGAATGAGAGAAGGAAGGTTGAAACCACTCTCTGGTTTTGGCGAGGGCAGCTAAAGAAGCTGACTTTCCAGTCACCAAAACAGGAAATAGGAGAGGAAAGGCTGGTAGAAGCAGCAAGAGCCTGAGGTTGTTTTAGGACAGGTTGAGTTTGAGGTACATTTAGAACTTTATGTTGAGTTGTCAATTTGGAAGTTGGAAGAAATGTTGAAGAGCTCAAGAGAGAGATGAAGAGAGAGATCTCAAAAGAATATGAAACTGTTGATTAAGGACTTGGAAACAACACAGATAATTAAAATAGTTGCATGGAATGATGGAGTGTCCAGGCTTAGATAGAATAGGATCAGAGAGCACTGAAAACTCTCAACGTATAAGGAGCAATAGGAAGCTTATGATTCATTAACAAAAGACTAAGAAGGATGTTTCAGGGGAGTGTAGTGTAATGGAAGTTGAGAAAGGAGAAACTTTTCAATGGCGTTGCGTGCTAGTAACGATTAAATATTATCCATTGGATTTGGGAATTAGGGATCTTTGATTACTTCATCAGGTCATTTTCAATGAGGGCAAATGCAGTCTTCAATAACTTCAGAAATGAAGAAGTGGAAACATCAGGTATTGTGTTCTCTTTTGATAAGGTAAGAAATGAAGAACTATTACGTGATAGGACAATAGCCAAAAACGAATACAGTATTGTTGAATGTTTTATTTTTGTGGGTTTTTTTTTTTTTATAAGTGAGAGATCTCAAGTATGTGTATATTCTTAGGGGAATGATCCAGTGGAAAGCAATTAAAAAAAACCCACTTGAGTAAGAGGGTACCTGATAGAAGTTATTTTCAGTCAAGATGATTTGTACGTTTTAGAAAGAAAAGGTGATGGAATAGTATTTGAACAATGTATGGACAAAGGCAAGATTTTAGGTGAAGAAGTGAAACACAGTTGTTTTTTCTTTCTGTGAATTAGGAAACTAGGTCATTTACTATGATATGTTGAGAGGAAGGGCACTTTGAAGAAATGGATGCATATTTGAAATAACTACTGTGTAGATTTGGAGGACTTAAGTGCATGTTGCAGGTTGTCTGAGCAGTGTTCAAGACCCATCTGAAGTGAGACACCATGAAGTCTTCATGGTACCTTTATTAAGAGTTGGGTGGTTTTCCTGCAAGGCAGAAATAAAGAATAGTTTGATGCAGATTTGAGGAATTTAAGTTTGAAAAAAATTGAAATATTGTGTAAGGGATGTAGAGGTGATACTATGAAAATTTGGAAGTAATGAACCATGAGGTCTTGAAGCCAGGAGTTGATCTGATGGCCTTAAAAGTGGGTGGTAGGTTCAGGAAAAATGAGAATTTCCTTTTGACTGAAGCTGAGGTGTGTTGCTCTCAAACCTAAGGGTATATAAAAATAATCAAGAATATCATGTTAAAAGTGCAGGTTTTTAGGCTACCCCCACAGACTTTAGGGTGAGTTTTTGGAATCTACATTTTTAAACTATCCAGATGAGGATGTAGGAGGTCTTCAATAACAATTAGAAAACAAACACTGGGAAACAACATCAGTTGAGAACAAAGATTAAGAAAGAGTCTGTAAAGGTAAATGGGGGTTGTGTTGTCATGAGACTTGAAAACTTTTTGCTGAGGAATGTAAAATTCTTCCTTCAGATAAAATATTAGGCCAAGGAACTTACCAAAAACTCCAAGAACTAATAAGTGAGTTCAGAAAGGTTGCAAGATACAAGATCAACAAACAAAAGTCAATCACATAGGAAGATCAGCTCCGTGCTTTGTGACCACCTAGAGGGGTGGGATAGGGAGGGTGGGAGGGAGACACAAGAAGCAAGAGGGAGGAGATATCGGGATATATGTATATGTATAACTGATTCACTTTGTTATAAAGCAGAAACTAACACACCATTGTAAAGCAATTATACGCCAATAAAGATGTTAAAAAAAAAAAAGTCAATCACATTTCTATATGTTGACAATGAACACATGGAAACCAATTTAAAAACATAGTACCAGACTTCCCTGGTGGTGCAATGGTTAAGAATCCACCTGCCAATGCAGGGGACACAGGTTTGAGCCCTGGTCCGGGAAGATTCCACATGCCGTGGAGCAACTAAACCCGTGCACCACAACTACTGAGCCTGCGCTCTAGAGCCCACGATCTACAACTACTGAAGCCCGCATGCTTAGAGCCAGTGCTCTGCAATAAGAGAAGCCACCATAATGAGAAGCCCGCACACCGCAGCGAAGAGTAGGCCCCGCTCGCTGCAACTAGAGAAAGCCCACGCAGCAACGAAGACCCAACACAGCCAAAAATAAAATAAAGCAAAAAAATTTAAAAAAAAACCACACACACAATACTGCAATCACTCCAAAGAAATGACATATCTAAGTATAAACTTAACAAAATATGTACAAGATCTATATGCTCAAAAGCACAAAACAGTGATGAAAGAAGATCTAAATAGAGAGATAGACATACTGTATTCATGAATTGAAGGAGTCAACATGGTAAAGATGTAAATTTTTCCCACATTGATATGTAAATTTAATGCAATTCCTATCAAAGTCCTAGCATGATTCTTGCAGACAAGGCCAAGCTTATTCTAAAGTGTTGTTGAAAGGTACAGGCCCTAGAACAACTAAAACAATTTTGAAAAAGAAGAATAAAATGGAAGAATTGCAGTGTCAATATTAAGACCTGTTGTATAGCTTGAGTAATCAAGATTGTGTGATCATGGTAGACAGACAGACATTTAGACCAAGAGAATTCAGTAAAGAACTCAGAAATAGACACATACATGATTTTTGGCAAAGCTGCAAACCAATCCAATGGAGGAAATTTTCAACACATGGTGAATGAGCAATTGGACATCCACAGGAAAAAAAGAAAAACGAATCTTGATTAAACCTCACACTTTACACAAATGATATGCTAGGTAAAATGTGCAAAAAAATGTGAACAGATTGTTTTTGAAACAGAGCTGGCAGGCCTGGAGTCTTTCCGTCCCTGGCTAGAGCCTCTTGATAGGATTCCTTCACTAGCCGCTGTGACTCCAAGGTACTTCCACGGTTCTGCTAGGAAAATAGATCTCAAAGGTTAATGTGCACCAGTATCAGCTGGAAGCTTTGTTTGAAGACAGATTGCTGAGCCCCACACCCAGAGTCTCAGATGCTCTGTAGGTCTACGAGAAGAAGCAGCGATTTACATTTCTAAGTTGTTCCTAGGTAACGTTGATGCTGCAGGTATGCAGACCCACCTCAAGAACCACTGTTCTAGGTATCCACAGAGCAAAGGTGAATATTACTATTCATGTGATAAGGAACCAAGAGAAAATTTTGAGCAAGTGACAAATGTCACTTATAATAATAATTTAATACATATTTGGAAGATAGCTCTGAGTGAGAAGAGAAGACCAGTGAAAAGAATGCTACAGTGGTCCAGAAAAGTGAAAGGAAGGGGCATATTTAAGGAGCCAGATGTCTAACTGGCATCTATTCATGACAGATTGGAAGTCAGCAAAAAGAAAGAGGTGGGATTAGTGATGTACCGAAACATTTTAGCTTGAGAGCTAAGTTTCCTTTCTATGATGTAACCAAGAAAATTTATCACTACCATTCAGCTATGCAAAAAGAAAATACGGTTATTTATTTTCTATAACTGATTTAACTTTCCTCCTAAGCTCCTACTCCACCAAATATCAAAGGATGACTAGAAATTTAAATGGCCAATTAGTGGAAATGAGTCTTTAGAAGGGGAAAAATGTCTCTTTCAAGAAGCTCCACCTTTTTCAGGTAAAAGCTCAGTATCCTGTACATTCTCTTTCTCTCTGTTCTTCTAAAAATATGTCATTTTGCTATTTGAGGAGGAGTGAGGGGTATTGTGACTTAGAGGTATCTGAGTGTCAGTGGCATTGCCACCTCATGGTCTCAGATGTGGTTGTTTTCTGCCATCACCCATGGTTATTGATATTTGTATTCATGATGGTCTCCTCTTTCTGATGCAGGTTGTTGTTGGTCCAGCTGCCCTCTCAGCATCTCTTGGTCCTATTAACAAGACAGGTGGTAACTTCCAGTGTCCTGCATGTCATGTGTTGACCATGAACAATCAGCATTGTAACCCAGCTCTCTACTTAAGCATCTTCTCCAAAATATGCCATTCAACTACTTCCACACTGCACTGGATCTAGATTCCAGCCAAATCACCTCCTTTGGGAGGTTAACAACCTACCCAGGCTTTTCCCAGGAAATCAAGCTATAATGTTCTCAAGGTCTTCATATTTTATTCTTCATATTTATAACCCTGGCTGTGAGGAAAACAGAGTTAATGGGCTCTTCTCTTACCATTTCACTTCTTCTTCTCACATGCCAAGGAAGTAAAGGGGGGTTCTCCATTTTCTATCAGCGTTGGGGAAGGAATTCCCCTGTATAACATCTTCTTCATTCCTGAGGTGGCTTTCATCCTGCCCCTTTTCGAGAAGCCACAGTCATGGATGAATACAGGTGAAAAATGATTATGTTAATAATGTAAGATACATTAGAAGGCATGAAATATGCAATATATCCCAGCCACAAGGAGATAGAGAATATGAAAGAGAAGCTACTTTGTTAGAAAAGACGGCTTACTCTGCTTGAGCGATATTGAATTTGTCTTGCCATCAGTCATCCAGATGGAAATAATCCAACAGAATCTGGGGACATAGACCTGAAGTTCAGAAATAAGATTGTGTTGAAAGTATAGATATAATAATTCTCCAAGTAATTCTTCAGGTTGCCTGGCCATTTAATTTAAAGCAGAACAATCAGTTAATTAAAAGCTGTGTCCTTGGCTGGAATATATTCAAGCTAATTGGAGTGGTTTTACCGTCATTTTTTTTTTTTTTTTTCCGGAATGTCAGACTAGTTAACTATTTTGACTATAACCATGGAATACACTCTATGTTTAATAGTTACTTTTGACATTTGGAGTTTGGAGAATTAATTTCACATAGTAAAATTACAGATAGTGACAGAGTATTGTAGAAATGGTTCTATTTATTTATTATGAAAGTGATGTGCTTTCAACTTATTTCTGAGTTGCATTGAAGAAGGTACACATTTATACTTACTCCTGTTCATAGTTACAGCTCGAAGTTTCTGTTTGATGGGGGACTTGAAAACACATTCTGATGGTGATGAGAGCTCTTCTGGAGTCTCCTGTCTTTGCTGAGCTTCCATCATTTCCCTGCTCTTTCTCCTTTCTGTATCCTACCCCATCCCACGCCAGAGTTTTGCTCTATGATCCTGTTTTCCTTCTCTCTTATCAGCCACTTTTCAGATTTTTTTTTTTCCTGGCTTTTCCATGTATTTCTCCAACGTCTGAATGTTGGAGTCCTCCAGAGCTCTAGGCTGGGCACATTTTTTTTTTTTTTTTCTCTTACCCCTAGAGATCTCCTCCTGTCCTCCAAATTAACTACTGTGTTAACCATCACAAATCAGCAGATGACTTTTACATTTTGTATCTCTAGTTCTGACCTCTGTGAACTCCACATATTTCAACACCTGTCATCTTGGTTCAGAATTATAAGAAATCTCAAATTGAAAATATCCAAGACAGAATTCTTGATACATCTTCTGTATTAGTCTACTCAGGTTGTAATAACAAAATACCGCAGACAGCATGCCTTAAACAACAGAAATTTATTTTCTCAGAGTTCTGAAGACTGGAAGTCCACAATCAATGTGCAGCAGGGTTGGTATCTGGTAAGGATTCTTCCCTTAGGGTGCAGATGTCTGCCTTCTCACTGTGTTCTCGCCTGGCATTTCCTTGGTGACTTTGTGTAGAGAGAGAGAGAGGGATCTCTTTTTTTCGTATAAGGTCACAAATGCTATCAAATTAGGATCCTACCCTCATGACATCATTTAATATTAGTTACTTCTTAAAAGCCATGTCTCCACATACAGTCACATTGAGGGTTAGGGCTTCAATATGAAATTGTGGTGGGGAGACACAATTCAGCTCACAGCCCCATTTCAGGATTCTGAATATTTTGTTATAGGGGAAGTTGAAAGCACATGCTACTACAAGGCTGATTCCATTCTCTGGTGTCTCTTATAAGAACACTAATCCTATCAGATCAGGACCCCACACTTACGACCTCATTTTACCTTAATGTCTTCCTTTGAGACATTATCTACAAATGCAGCCACACTGGGTTGGGGGAGGGCTAGGGCTTCAACCTATGCATTTTGAGGGGACACAAATATTCAGTCTATATCATCTTCCCACCTTGAGTCTTCTCCCACAGTCTTCCGTATCTCAGTCAACGAAGGCATCATTATTAACTCCAATCCTCCAGTCATGTAATTGGCTGTATCCTGAAAATCTGTGCTGAATGTGATCATGTTTCCTTTCCCCACACTTGTCTCTCTAAGCCTATTGCAACAGACTCTGAACAGCACTTCCTGCTTTCGCTCATGCTTGTCAACAATCTCTTCTCCACAAACATAAATCAGATCATTTCACTCTCCTGCTCAAAACATTTCCATATCTTTCATGTCACTTAGAATGAAATCCAATGTTCTTGCCCAGGTTTTGATGCCTTACATGATGTATGAGGCTACCAATTGCCACCTCTTTCCTACCCCTGTTTACTGTGTTATTATACCCCACTTACATCAGTCTTCTTACGAGTGCTCTTGCTTCTTCTTCTCCACTTTTGCATATGCTCTTTTTCCCTGTCTGGAATGTTCTTTCCCTCGCTCTGTGCATGGTTTGATGTCTTCATTCAAGGCCTGTGTGAATAGTGTTTGCTCCTGCTTCCATGTCTCCATCCTCCATTCACATTTTAATCCCTTGTAGCTGGGTACCACTTTGGGGAATCTGCTCTTACTACCCAAAATGCTAATCTAACAGAGAGGTTTCAGCTTGTGCATAACTAATGCTTGCTGCAGCACTTGACTCTTGGGAACTCTCTTTCTTGAATTATTCCTCTTTGCCTTTCATGACACCACTTTCTGAATTATTTATTTATTCAGGCATCTTCTAGGCATTGGGTGTGCAATCAGTGTCACTCATAAAACTGGCATTCTTCTGAGGGTGAAGGTAATGAATAAACAAGTGAATGTATTGCAGGTCACCTCTGTAGAAGAGACCCTTTCTAACTACCCTGTCTAAATAATATTCCTCCTTCTACTTTCTACTTCTTGGCTCTGTACTTATCACCACCTTCCATGCTGTTATACCTAGAATGTAAGCTCTCTGAGGGCAGGAGGTCAATAACTTTTTTAGCTTATCTTTGCTATGACTGGTTTTCAAAGCACTGCTTAGCATGTGGTCCTTGTGGCTCAATAAATATTTCCCAAGTTACTAAGTCATTGCATTATTAAGCCAAACAAAAATCATTATTTGATGCCTTACACCTTGGTGTCATTTCAAGTAATTGTCTTTTCTTATTTTTGATGTGGACAATTCAAGCATTTACAGGTTGTTAGAAAGTGTGTACAGCATCCACATGGTCCTGAGGGAAGCTGGGTGCAGTTTACACCATTACAATAAAATTGGAAAGAGAATAGAGAGGTATGAGATTACTCCACTGCTTGTCC
This sequence comes from Balaenoptera acutorostrata, assembly GCF_949987535.1. Classification (NCBI taxonomy): domain Eukaryota; kingdom Metazoa; phylum Chordata; class Mammalia; order Artiodactyla; family Balaenopteridae; genus Balaenoptera; species Balaenoptera acutorostrata. The sequence continues at coordinate 163,473,978 of NC_080066.1, forward strand.
CCAGGGAGAGGTTGATAGTGCAAAAGGTAAAGATGAAAACTATAAACTATTTTTTCTTGATTTGAATGAAAGGGTCAGCGTGGCTGAACAGCCTTGCGTACCACTATGGTTCATTGAGGAAGAAGTCAAGGCAAGTTCACATCCAGTTGATTCCCTCTTTTACAGTTTCTAGAAATAATTGTGCCATCATTCTTGTTGCTCCTAAGAATGTTTTGGTCAGTTGTGGAAAACAAAACTAATTCCTCAAGCTTCTGAATTTACTGGCAAACTCTCAGTGAAGCCGAGGAGCTTATAAAGTTTTAGAAAACCACGACAGTGTAGACTGAGTGAAAAAATGAATGTGTTTTTTGTTGTTTTTACTGTTAGAAATATATCACTTAATGAATTGTAGTGTGTAAATATTCCCTTTTGAATCCATAATGAAATCCTGGTTTCAGAATGTAAGACTCTCACACACACAGATACACACAGACATATTTAGAAATGAAGCACCTTGAAGGTCAAGCGTTGAAAATTGCAAACTGCTACATGATACCACACCCTCCTGTTCTGTTCTTTTAGTTGGAAGTGGGAAATAAAACCTACTGTCATTGCACCGATGGAAGCAGCAACCCAGATGCATCAAGTCCTTGGCAGGGTATTTCACCCAGCCCACCTCCCACATCTGGCATTAAATATGCCCCAGTGAGTGGTCTTCCCTCTATAATAAGTTTGAGAAGTTCTCTACCTCATCCTCTAACACCACTGCCATCCAAAGAATCTTCCTAAATTGTGGCCCTTCAGCTGTATGATTTGTGCCAAGAACTTCAAAGACAAAACCCATTTTTAAACAATCGAAATTTTGCTTCATCGCTATTGTCACTGCTATGTATGAGGAGGTGACTGGTGGTGGTCATGACAGTGGCAAATCCCTGACTTGACAAGATGCGGTAGGCAATATTTTGAGATGACCTCCAAGATTCCTACCCCTCCAGTGTGTATAATCTTGTGTAATTCCTTCCCCTTGAGGATGGAAGGAATCTGCAATTTGCTTCAAACTGGTAGAATATGATACAAGTGAAGAGGATTTTTTAGATGTGATTAAGGTCCCTAATCATTTGACACTGAGTTAGTCAAAAGGGAGATTATTCTGGGTCACCCTGACCTAATCAGGCAAGTCCTCCTATGAAGTTAGAGACTCTGTTGCTGGCTTTGAAAAAAACAAGACATCTTGAATTCTAAAGCAGAAAGGAAATGAATTCTGCTAACAAGCTAAGGGAGCTTGGAAGCAGATCCTCTCTTAATCAAGCATCCAGATAAGAACATAGCTCAGCCAACATCTAGTTTCAGCTCTGTGAGACCCTGAGCATAGCGCCCAAGTAAGATGTATCTAGACTCCTGACTTACAGAACCTGTGAAATAATAGACATGCTCTTTTAGGTTTGTAGTAATCTATTACACAGTATAGAAAACTGATACATAAGGGTAAAGGAAGTTAAAAATGGTCCCTGAGCAAAGACAAAGATTCAAGGCATTAGATGTGCTATCAGGGCAAAAGGAATGAAGAATACTGATGAAATTCCAGATTTAGAGTTCCTGATAATCTGAGGCTCTAGATGGTGCTTTAAATTTGTCTACTTATAATATCATTTATACAAATCTCACATTCTCATTCTCTAAACCTATGTTATTATCTTCCTTTGTAAACTCACTAGACAGTGCAATTCCTTTGTTTGTCAAGTATAAGATGTACCACCATCTGGATAAAAACAGAAAAAAAAATCAACGATTTGGAGAGCTTCAAATATACAGATGTTTAGTGTTGAATAAACTATCATTCTGGATGGGTGACTGATCTGAATTTCCTTTTATTTGGATGTTTTGGGACCATGCAGATATACCACCTGAAGCTGTAGATAATGATAAAAAGCCAGATTTGTTTGTTAGTGATGACAATATGTAATTTGATAACATGAATTAGAATCTTTCTAAGCCTGTGCCCATGTGTCTGATAAACTGTTTCTATTTTTCCATTATACCAGAGTTTAATATATACTTTAAGTGAATTATAATAATACCTACAGCCATTCAAATAATCAAATTTGCATTAGTATTTCGCTTCCCATAAATAGAGCTTCTTATTTCTTTCTCTCTTGTTCATTGCACCCCAGTTTCATTCTTAAGTGACCACTCTTGTTGGCAATGATTTATTATAATAGAAGAATATAACACTTTAAAAAAAGAAAGAGCTAGGGATTCAATTTGGCAGAATAGAGAAATTCTTATTGCTTCTAGCTTAGAAAATTCTGATCCTGCAGGATAGCTAGTAGCCTTCAACATTCAGAAAAACAATTAAGTGTTTACATATATAACTGGGAGGATTTTTTGGCAATACCACATTACTGGTCACTGAGAATAATTCACAGATAGTAACACAAAATTCCTTCCTTCAAGTTTTTTCAGTAAAGTGGATGAGAGAATGCTATTTCACAAATAATACTAATTTAAGTGAATGTGACAAGAATCTCCCTCGTTGATATATAGGGACTGTGGTAATTCAGAAAAAAAAAAATGGGAAGGAAGGGGTTCTATTCGGGGGGAGAGAGTATGAGTTCTCAACCAATTTTAAAATTTAATTTGTTATAAATATTTGGTGTCTGAATTTCTCTGGCATATAGGAAACCTTTTCTTTAAATTGTATTGAGCACTGGAGGTTGTATATATATTTTAAAACTGAAAATTATAAACCACTCAAATGAGTTTTAAGTTTGCATGTTTATGCTTTTATCTGGTAGATGAATAAGTGATCAGTTGCATTATTGGAGAATTGCATTTTGGGGGACTGCCTTCTAGACAACCAATCTAGGTATGTTCTGGGATTGTAGGACACGTGCTTCTAAGAATCTGATGGTGGCAGGAGGCATGGGGTGAGTGAGAGAGGTGGAATGAGAATATGTTACTCAGAAAAGTTCCTGGATTAAATGTTTTTTATATTAACCTCTAAATGTATGGCCCTTTCAGGCATTTCTCATTGCAAATAAAAACCACTGTCTCACTATCAAGAGTGACACTTCATACAATGAATACTTGAGTTTTAAAGTGCTTCCATATATGTTATTTCAAGAAGACATGATCTCCTTTAGGAGGAGAGAAACATTTCTGTTTTTGTTTCTGCTGAAGGTCACCTTGGGCGATTGAAAAGAAAAGCATTCCTATGCATCCAGATTCATCTATTTTTGGCATGGATTTTGTAGCAGAGAAAAAAACACCAATTCCCCACTGCTTCCTGTTCTTAGCAGGTCCAGCTGTCTGAGGGGTGGTCTGTACAGTGATGGGAGCAAAAGCTTGTCACATGAAGAAAGGAGTTGCCCGTGGTCTTTCAGCTTGGGGTTCCTCAGCTGGAATTTCTGAGATTTGGCCCAAACTCTAGGGAGAGATTCTAGATTGGAAAACTCCTCCCTTTAATTAATGACTGTGTCTATATCTTGGTACAATTCTTCCTTGTTTGAAGCTATACTGACATTTACGTATTAATTTTTAATATTGGTTTTGTTGTGACATTACCTTAAGATAACATTTCTACAAAAAAAGGAATTGTATTTCCTATTTTTTTGTTCCAAGTCAATGTACAATGACTTTTGTCTGAATTAATGGGTAGTTCGGCATCATATAGATTATAGAAATGAGACGGTGGTCATTTCAACTTAAATTTTTTTTTTTTTTAAGATTTTATTGATTGATTGATTGATTGACTGATTGCTATGTTGGGTCTTCATGTCTGTGCGAGGGCTTTCTCTAGTTGTGGCAAGCGGGGGCCACTCTTCATCGCGGTGCACGGGCCTCTCACTATCGCGGCCTCTCTTGTTGCGAAGCACAGGCTCCAGACGCACAGGCTCAGTAGTTGTGGCTCACGGGCTTAGTTGCTCCGCGGCATGTGGGATCCTCCCAGACCAGGGCGCGAACCCGTCTCCTCTGCATTGGCAGGCAGACTCCCAACCACTGCGCCACCAGGGAAGCCCCAACTTAAATTTTTTAAAAAAATGGATGAAAATTTTCAAATCAAATATGTAACTTAGAAAATATAAAGTTGAATTTATGTTAAATTATTAATATGAAAAATGTAAATTTTATACTTTTCTATCTAGGCTACTTATTTGAAGTACCAAATTTGTTTCAGGAAGTAAATTGATATAATCTAGTCTTTGTGCTATTTGTTTTGTTTGTTTGTTTGTTTGAATGAAACTTCTATCTCCAGTACTATTTTATTCGACAATTGTTTGAGATATTTTGTTTCAGGAATGGTGCTATGTCCTGGGCATTAAGAGATAAACATGATGTACCTGGTACTCAGAGACTAGTGGAAGAAAATAGTACACTCTGATAGGAACAGAATGAAGGAAGTACAATGACTTTACAAGACAGATTGTTTTAATCTACTTTTTGCGCCAATGTGGAAACGAGAAAGAGGAATGGCTCACTTACCAGCAGTTAATCATGTTCAGTAAACAGGTATTGGTTGGTGACCCTTTGGCATTTGGCTGACCATGCATGAGTTATTATTAGGGATGAGAGAGCAGAACATTGAAAAGGATGGGCTTCAGAGTTAGATGGGGTGAGTGTGAATTGCAATCTAGCCTTCCCTTCGTATCTCTGTGACCTTGGGCAAATGATGAGGTCCCCAGTGTGCATGACTTCATTGCAATAGGAAGATAATAATAATCATACCTACCTCATCAGATTCTGGGGATTAAAAGGTGATACACATAAATCACTTAGAACACTGCCTGAAGTATTAATAATGAACATGTGCTGTTGGTTTTGAACTGCAAATTCCATGTAAACCTTACAAATAGAAAATTAAAAAAATAAGTTCTTGGATCATAAGACAAACTATTTTGATAAAGACAAGATAACCCATTTGAAATCAACATTAGATAAAGTGTCCAGTATTTGGTGACATTGCACTAAACAATAAGAAATCTAGCAGGATATCAGTGACAAGAAAGATGAAAGGACTCTGGCAAAAAGTTAATTATAGACTTTAAACTTATAAGAGCATTTTCTACACTTGAAATCATGGCCTTTGATAGGTTCTTTAAGTAATCTAGTTTAATGTGCACGGGAATCTTATGAGATTTAAAATATTATCCCCATTTTACAGGTGAGTAAGCTAAGGTCCATATAGCTAAAGTGAATTGCTCATAGTTATACAGCTAACAATACACAGTTTCTGGATTTGAACTCATGACTTTTGACTCTGAAACCTGAGCAATTAACCACTTCTTACCTCTTTTGGGGAGGTTGAGCATGGCCTGTGCTTACACAATATAAATTTGGATAAGTCAAAAGAGAAGGGACAGCCATCTCACACTGGGAAATCAGCTGGAGCAAAGGCACAGGGATGAGCAAGCTGTGGTTGGGCGACAGTGAGAAACACAGCTTGATTGACATGGTCGGATTCAACATGAGATTGATATAGTTGGGGATGCAATCAAAAGCATATAAGAAACTCAGCTTAAAGTAAGAAACTAATCCGTTCTTTTCCACATAACAAGAAGTTTAGGGGTAAGTGGTTACTAGGTTACTAGGGATAGCTTAATGATGCTACCAGGGCTACCATATTTTATTTTTATTGTTTCTCTTTTACATTTGTAACGGAGTGAAGTTTTTCCAAATGCTTGTCATTTTATGGTTATGTTACAGCTCGAAGTAGAAAAATGGAAGAAAATTAAGGAAGAAGCCTTAAAAATCTATGCCAGACACATCTGTCTGCTTTCTTTAGGAAATCTATAGAATTCCCAAAATGACTACTATCCCAACCCCCAACCAAGTAGACTCTTGCCTAGGTCTCACTGGCCTGAATTAGCTCACATAGTCACGCTAAACTACCTGGAGGCTGGTCAACTTTCAGTATAATTGTTAGCTTTGGGGTTATATTATGTTAACAGCAGTACAATGACCTTCCTTAAATCTTGGCGACTTTAAGGACAAGGGAAAAGAGAGCATGGAAGAGCTATAAGATTTTTTAAAGCATTGATTTGGAAGCAATGCTTTTTATCCTTGGCACGTGCTCTTTACCTGACTAATACAAAAGATTCTATTTGTGTTGAAAAATTTAAAAACAAGAAGAAACGGTATAAGGAGGTGAGAAACCCTTATTTAAATGCTGCTCCTGCCATTTCCTGAGTTTATGCTCTTATTTACTTATTTGTTAATTAAGAGGAAGCCGTAGAGGCAAGTATTGGGTTAGTGTAACATGTTTTCTGAGTAAATCCTTGTGGCTCTGAGAGTCAGTAAAACATGGATTTAGATCACAAACTTTACCATATTCTTAACTCTATGACCTGATTAACTTCCTGAACTTCCCTAAAATTTAATTTCCAACTCTGAAAAATGAAGGTAGACCCTCCTGTGTGATATGGGAAAACTGACAGGACGGGTGACTGGCAAAGGAAGGAGACTATTCTAGTTTACTAGATCCCTGCAGTTTTCAGCCATTGTGTTGCCTGCACTACACAGCCCAGGACCAACCTCAGTATGAATATTTAACTGAGTGGGAATGCTTAGAAATCAGGAAACCAAATCCTGAAAGGGACTCACAAAGTCTAACTCTGGTTTGAATAATCCACAGCTAATCTTGGAGATGGCTCTGGCACTGATTTTCGTGGGAGTGCATTCTGGTCCTGCATTTACATCTCTTCCTCACGTTGTTCACTTTCACACCTGCTGCTTTAAGTATTGATGACCATTGCCTCTTGTCCACTTACTGTTTCTACTGCTCAGAACAGGTTTGGCCTGTGCTATGGATTAAAAGTTTCTTTCTTCCCAACTCTTATGTTGAAACCTAATCCCCAATGTGATGGTATTTGGAGGTGGGGTGTTTGGGAGGCAGTTTGATCATGTGGATGGAATGCTCATAAATGGAATTAGTGCCCTTATAAGAAGAGCCATGAAAGAGTTTGCTTTCTCTTTCTCTCTCCTCATCAAGTGAGGATATAGCAAGAAAGAATCCATCTACAAACCAGGAAACATGTTCTCACTAGACACAAACCTGCTGGTGTCTTGATCTTGGGCTTCCCAGCCTCCAGTACTGTGTAAAGAGACCACCTCCTTTTTTTCTCAAAGAGATTCCTTGTATTTAACATCATTTCCCATTCGTTTTTCATATAGTAGTAGTAGCAGTTGTATTTGTAGTCGTAGTAATTTTAAGACAGAGTTACAGAAGGGATAAGGAAGCAAAATAGGTTGTCTTAGACCCAGGCAATACAGGGCCCTTCCCAAAGTCCTACACTTTAGATGACTCTGTACCCTGGCCCTCCTTAGCTTTGTGCCGTAAGACAAGAAGTGCATGGGTACAAGGGGCCTCTTCCAGGTCATATTAAATTTCTTGCAGCCCTAAAATTGCCTGACTCAATGTCCCTGAAACCACTTCTGGTCCTGTACAGGCCTCTTGAAGGCCCAGACATAAAACCATTATAGCCTCTGGGAGGAGCAGGTGCATGGGAGTGAATGGAGCATGGATTTTAAGGGATGGGTGTTCACACACATGGGCAGGACATCCTTCATGCTGAGGAGCAGAATTGGAGGTGGGAAGGGAAGAGGTGAAGTCAAGGGGTCTCTAGTGACACCCTTGTCTCAGGCCTGGCAAATTTTTAGGGTAAGCCTTATAGTAGAGAGAGAGGGAAAACAAGAGGGTGTGGGTGGGAGGGAGGAAAATGCAAAGGTGCACTTGTCATTTCAGGTCCTTGAAATTGCATTCCTATTTATTAGGGAAAAGAGAGCTGAAACTTCTGTAAAGAACTTGGTAGGGTCAGATCAGGGAGCTTTCTTTGGCTTTACTGTGCCCTGACATGAAGGAAGCACACATAGGTACAGTGAATGAAAAGAGAGAGCAGCTGAGTTTTAAGGTGATTATAATTGCTACTGGGAAACCAAAGCTGCTGTTGTATCTTGACTTAAGGAAACAAAACTGTCCAGTTCCATGAGCTTTTAGATGCAGCTACTGAGGCAGCTCTGTGTTTCCAGTCCTCCCCAGTGTATCCCTACAATTTAACCCTAGTTCCCTGGGGCTCCATTCAGTTTCTTGCAAATTCTGTTTCTTATAACCTAGAAGAGCTGGACTAACACAGTTGTCTAGGGGAATAATTATCCCCAACATCACTGCTGCTCTCCTCATGCCTCCAGAGACCCATCACTAAGATGTTATGAGAGATCCCTATGTTTGGGTTAGAAATTTGCAAGATCAAAACACTTTAACAAACTACAAATCAGCTTCCTGTTGCCTTCAGCTGATTGGAGGCAAATGCTACGAAAGCCCAGCCCATGACTACTTTGCAGATGGAGAAATTGACCTGGAAGCAGTTTTACGGGCCCCAAGCAGTGGCTGAGTCTCCACGCAGTCCTAGGCACCTGTTTGACCCTGCTTCCTCCCTCCATCTGTGCATTCATGTTCCTTGACTGTACATTTTAAGTGAGCAAGCTTTCCTTAGTCTATTTCAAAAATTTGGTACCAAATACAGTATCTAGTTCAAATCTTTTCCCTGACTTTCTTTTTGGTTGCTTTTGCAAAGTGCTGAGAGATTCAGCTCATAGACTTTGCTGCACAGGCCCATCCTTCCCCGCACAGTTCTAATTTCTAACTCCTGTTGAGAACCATTGTGTGGAGCATTGTTAGGCTTCCATGCCCACTCCATCCCCAGCCTTTCTTCCTAAATTGCCAACAGCGCCAATTAGGACCACATGTAGTGTGAGTTTGCACAGTGCCTGTTGCAGCCAAGTCCTTAAAATGTGGCCAAAATGCAAACTGGCCTGTAGACAAGTTCTTGAGTGTGAGTTTAGGGGAAAAAGTTTAATCACTGTAACATAAATATCAGCCCTTTTATTCCCCGTCCCTCCTGGAATGTTTTACACCTTTTAAGTGAAATAGGCAAAAAGACTTGGAGTGCTCCAAAAGAGAAAATATGACAAAATACTTAAGATTATAAGAGTAAATCATTTCAAACTTAGCTGAGGAGCATTAGACTTTTGCACCTGTAACCACTTATCATCATGACAGAAGCAAGTCCAGATCTCCTTGCCCCTCACAACCCCTTGGATCTTTTGCCAATTACAAGAAATCCCATTGTTTGGGTCAGGCACCTTTTTTTGTGAATATGGACATCTAATCCTGATTTCCCTGTGTGTTTCTTCCCCACAGATGTGCTCTATCATTCCAAATTGTAACAAATCCCCTTGAGGGTTGTTTTTTTTTTTTTTTTTTTTGCCACATTTTCTTCTGCTGTAGTTCTATCTTCGTGCTGAACTCAAGTCTGGCTCTGTCTTCCCTGGAGAGTTAATATTCTAGACAAATCTCCTTATTCGTCTCTGCTCCAATCTGGGAAAAGTGTGGGGAGAGTAATGACATAATAAATGGACACTGTTAAATGCTGGAGACTCTCATAGGCACTTTATTATATCATTGATTTAATGATCAAATGATCCCTGCAATGTAATTATTGCTCCCCCCATTCTAAAGATGAAGAAACTAAAGTTGCTCTAATTTATACATTTATACATGAAAGTCAAACCCAGGTCAGCTGATCTGTACAGTCTCAACTCCTTCATTGTGCTAAACTTTCTGCTCCATTAAGAGGCCCCAGTTGTTTGTGAGACACATTAGTCATTGGGTCCCTCACCTCTCAAGAGGGACACCAGGGCAAAGTGGGACATCACAGCTCCAAGGTGTCCTATCAAGAGGATATCTGTAAATCACTGGTTCTGTATGTTCACTTATAAATTTAGTTCTCATTTTTTGCTTGTATTGGGTTGGCCAAAAAGTTCACTCAGGTTTTTCTGTCACTTCTTAGGGAAAAACCCAAACAAACTTTTTGGCCAACCCAATAGGAGATCAGCCAATGCACTCTTCAAGAACCCTGAAACATCGTATCATGTTTCTTAAAATAAGCAGAAAGCTCTCAGTCCCTGAACACTGGTTCCCACATTGCTATAAGATCCGGTTTCCCCAAGTTTCCCACTTATATGAAATTGCTGGGGCAAATAGGGCATTCAGGGGGGAATATTCCCATGCTCTCTTTCTGCCTGATGGCAGGTCATCCTCTTCAAATAACCAGATGTGGGCTCACCTTGTTACAACACTGACATCACTCAATGAAACATATTTGTAGTTGTGCTGGCCAGCTGGCATTTTGGCCAAATCAGAATTGAATTATTTCTCTGTGTTTCTTCTGCTGAGCACGCCAAGTGGTTGTCCAGATCACAATTTGGGCTTTAGCAAGAAAAGAAAAATCTTGCTGACCAGATCAACTAATTTCCCTAATGTGTCAAGCTTTCACCTCAATATTAAAAATGATCATTCTTGATCCAGCTGGGTATAGTCAGTGACCTGGGGTCTGTGTGTATCTTATTACCAACACCCAGTGGCGCAAACCACAGCCTAAGTATATGCATGGAAAACAACCCTAACCAAAGATTACGCGGTTTGGGCTGGGAAAAGCAATTCGTTCCATTTACAAACATCTGCCGGAAAGGTCAGACATAGGCTGGCCAATCCCTGGGCTCTGATTCTGGAGACTATTTTGGTTGCAAGTACTGTGTCCAAGGGAAATTAAAATTCAAAGAGAACCCAACCTCGGGCAGAAATCTTTGACAGTTAACTCCAATTCAGTCCAAAGTAAGATTTCACAGTCTTTTTCTAAAGGTGTTAGACCAGAGAGACAAGCGAGAGAATTTATTACTTTTATTCAATTACATAGAGGAACAGTAGAGAGAAAGGGTGTGTGTGTGTGTGTGTGTGTGTGTGTGTGTGTGTGTTTCAGAGAGAGAGAGAGAGGGATATTACTGTTAGTACATCTTAAAGCCAGGATTTTGTTTCCTTGTGTGTAAAAACGAAATTGTTTTCAGGTTACCAATGTGCTGCTAACAAAATATGGGGCGTTTTATTTAATTTTTTTCATGGAAAGCTATGCTACCACTCAAGTTAATTTAAAATAAAGTCCCTCATAATAATGTGCAGTTTAAGCAATGAAAACAACAGAGACTATCAGTTTTCATTTCAGAGTATTGGAATGAAACATTCTTTCAGCTTGGGGGTCAGTGAACACATACTGTTATAATTCCATACAAGCCTGTGCTCCAAAGAGCTCATTTCCCTGATCTGATCTGAGCAGGGATGTATCTGTCAGGGAAATTCATTACCAGTCTCCCAGAATTGCCAAATGAAGTGAACCGCTCAGCAGGGCACATTGCACATGTACAAGAAGCAAAACCTACTACTATTTATTGGCTACTAAGAGAAATTTCCTTTTAGGATCCACAAATATGGCTTTAATTTAGTGGGGTTTATTTTAAGGTGGTGGGGAAAAATGGGGGAATAAAAGAGGAGGGGAAGTTTCAGAACACTTTTTCTCATGTAAACGGAACAGCATGTTTCCATTCCTGGTCTACCAACAGGAGAAAAACACCAATCTAGCAATCTTTCTTGTGGGTATCAAATTCTCACCTCTGCATTTGGGCTTGAGCATGGTAAGGGCTGAATCCAGACGGTGCCTTACCCTCAATAGCTGGGAAACGGCATTTATCATCTATCTTTTTATTTTTACTGTCTTTATTGTTATGCTAATTATAATCTAACAATTCTTTATCCATCAAAGTGAAGAGACAGAATTTGTTGCATTTATGTTTGAGGTTGTGCTTGGATTTGCATGGGTGTTTGTCAGAATGGTATTAGGTCTTCAACCTTAATCAGAATTTTAGCGCAGAGAGCTTTTGTTGGTTTGTGATTTGAAACCTATTGTGATTTGAAGCTCAAAGGGCTACAAGAGTGTGGTAGATTAAAGACAGCTGTAAGTTCTTTGAGGGATACAGTCTAATTCTACTCCCCTTAGGTTGGTCTAAGTGACTTATTCAACTAATAAGATGTGAATGAAGTTGGCAGCTGGACATTCCAAGTTTAGGTTGTAAGAAGTCTGCTAGTTTCTTCCCAGGTCTCTTGGAATGCTCACTCTGTTAGCCCTGAACTGCCATGTGAGAAATTTGACATTCCCCACCCCAAACCAAGCCCATCATCATGTAGGCCCTTGGTCAACATCTGAGCTGAGTCCAGCATCTGGGTCATCCCTGCCAAGGTGCCCGAGATGGTTTCTATCCATTGGACCAGCCTGTCTACCTGCTGGATACCACCAAGGGGACAATGCTGGTAGTAAGAAAAATTTCCCAGCTTATCTGTCCATCCCAAGAACCATGAGAGCTAATAATAAATTGTTGTTTTAAGCCATTAATTTTAGGAATGTTTGTTAAACAGTAATAGATTACTGAAAAAAGCAAGATTCAACAATAGAAGCATACTACTTTATACACTAGAATGGTCATCTAGTTCTTGTCTTTTTTTGCCATATTTTTTTATCCATTGAATCTCAGATTGATTCTCACTCCCTCTTAAAGCAACCTCTGTCCCTACTCCTGCCCAAGACAGATTAGATTCTCATTCTCTTTATTAAGCCCTCCTGCCTCAAATTCAGTGCCTTTAGGGGAGGTAATTTTTTTTAAATTAATTATATGTTTATGTAGGAAACATAAATTATATATCTACCAATGTAAATCATCATGTTCACTGCTGGAAAAATTTGGGAGCCTCTCAGTTTCTTTTCTGTATTCCTCAAACCTAGCACACATGTAGTTGGAGCTTGACATATGCTAACTTATGCTAAATTCAAACTGAGGATGTACTCTCTTTTCATCCAGTTAATTGGTTTGATCTGAATTTCTGCATTTACTGTTGCACAGTAGGATGATGTACAGTGGTAGCAAATAGAACCAAGTGCAAATCCTTGCTTGGCCGAATATAAGGTGCATGAATGGAGTGAAACTTGTTTTCACTTTCTTTCATGATGAAGGTAACCTGATGAAGCCAGAAGACCTGGGGGTTAAATCCCAATTCCACCACATCTCAACAGTTCCTCAGTTTCCAATTGGTAAAGTAAGAATAATATTATTCAACTTCTAGGGTGGTTATGAGAATTGAATAAACTAATGTGTATAAAGTGGCTTAAAACCATGTCCTATACATAGTAAGCACTAGAAAAGTGTTTGTTAAATAAAATTATTTTAAAATGTATAACATTTAGAATAGTACCTGGTATATGTAATAGACATGATGAAAAATATTTTGTATCCTGCCATGTTCTTATTTTGCCCTTTTGTTTGGCCTATTGGCACTTAAAAAGAAGTAACAAATTTATACATTGTTTATCTTTTTAAAATCTTAAGTAATGTGTGGATTGGAAAATAATTTGGTTTAATAATACATGTCAAATTTATGTATGTATGTGGATAAATCCGGCTGTTTATTGATCCACAATTGGCTCATATGAGAAGGCTCTCAGGTGGGCATGAGCCCAGTGTTTTAATTCTCCATCTTTTTTTGTTTTTTGAAATTACCTCATTTATTGTTGGTTTGAAAATCTAATACTACTGAATGGTAGTGAGTGATACTTGGTCAAAATCTCACCAATGCATCTACTGTATACTTTGTTTTCCTTGAAAATTATTCCAGTTACTTAATGTTTGAATCACTGCTGGGAAGAGAGGCAAGGGCAAGAAAACAAAGAAGGGAGGTAGGAATACAGAAAAAGCAGATACATTATATATTTCCTGGAAATTCCGTGTCATTGGATCCAACTCATTCCTGTTTCATACCAATCTTTATACTAAAGTCATAGAAGTTTAATTACATTTAACTTGCTAATTATATTCTTTAACTTGGGTAAATATAGAAGTAGGAATTTCTAATTTTTACAATTACTTATCGGCAGATAGATAACCTAGGAGCTGGCAATTATACTGGCAAATTATACTCTTTGTGTATAGCTACATAAAGATGAATATATACATAAATGTATACATTTATTGCTCTGAATATATTACTGGCATTACATGTTTTATTTAAGCCAGTCATGCCCCAAGTAATATTCAACAGCCTATAGATAGAGAAACATAAGGGCTTTACAAAAAGTACAGCTAATTTCTAGTAAGACATCAAATGGTGATTGCCTTAAAAAAAACAGAAAAATGAGACAGCAGTTGCAAAGGCATGGAATTAAATAAAGCAGCTACTGAACATTGTATAAAACAAATATTAAAAGTAGTACAGATGACTGTAATGAGTGAGGAGTCGGGGACTGTTATCTGAGGGGTCATTCTGACCTGTCATCTTTTTCTCACATAGCACCTTACATTCTGTACTCTAAATGTTCATACTCGTGATTTATTTTCTATCAGACTGTGGATTCTTTAAGAGATGAATCTCTATGTGACTTGGTTTTAACTACAGTGTGTTGAGATGATTTGTTTACCGGGCTGTGTTCTCCATTTGCCTATGATTTCCTGGGGGACTTAGAATACATCTTACCCCTACCCAGCTTATTATCTCAGAAATCCAGCGCATGTCACAGAATTTCAAGTGGAACTTTTCTTCATGTCTGAATTTGTCTAACGACCTAAAGCTAAAGATAATTGGTGACAAGAAATCCTGTGTTATAATGAGGGTTGCTTCACACATTCCCCATGAGATTTAGCAAGAGCTCAGGAAACTGGCTCTCTGACTACCAGCACCCTTACCCATCTTCTCTATGTATAAGAAAAGGCTAGAAATTGAAACTTTAAAAGTTTGTTTTTTTTTTTTTTTAATGAAAATACAGAGAAGAAAATGCTATTTGTGCCTTCTGTCCTCTAAAGGTGAGGGAAAGAACCAGATATTTCTCCCTCTCCCTTTCCCCACCCCAGGCTCAATGAGAGGGAAAACCAGAAGAACCATTCATAAACACTTGGGATTTTTTTTCAAAATGATTTTTCTTTTCAAAATGGTGACTGGCTTCTTCATTCCCATGTAGACGTTTGCTGAGATGTAGGTCGATCCCATGCTGTCACAGGAGCATGGGAGTGTTCTCATGAGAATGATATGTAGCTATGAAAAGACTTGTGCTTGCTTTTTGCCTGGAAAAGCCAGAAGAAGGGAGAATATCAGTGGTAACCTGATATTCTCAGGTTACAGAGCTGGACAAGAGGGTAGATCTGCAATAGGGACAGCCATTATTTTTATTATGTACCAGAGAAAGAAGAGCTAGTTACTGGTGACCAAGTTTGCTTCAGGAAGGAAATTGGGCTTCAAGTTCCCAACGGGCCAAATGGACCCTAGCAGAAAGAGGCTGTGGGTGTACTGTCAAGGTCAGGGACTGAGGGCGTCATGCAGGCAGGGTCCATCACCTTGTCAGGAAAAAGTGCCATTCAGTCATTGGTGGGGAGGTGGAGTAGGAAGTGCCTTGGAAAAATCACCCACAAGAACTCTATGCTCAAGCGTCAGTATTTTGATACCTGAAATAGAAGAGGTACCAGTCACCTGGCTTTTCATCCAGGACTTCACTCCTTTTCCTGTAGGGACTCCTAACCCAGGAGATCCCGGACATTGGAAGACAAATTCACAGGAATGGGAGAAGAGAAATGGAAAAACTAGATGGTGCTAAACATTGTACTAAACATTTTACTAAAGAGCACCTAGTTTTATTTTTAATAATTAACTAATTAATTAATTTATTTATTTTTAACATCTTTATTGGAGTATAATTGCTTTACAACAGTGTGTTAGTTTCTGCTTTATAACAGAGTGAATCAGCTATACATATACATATGTTCCCATATCTCCTCCCTCTTGTGTCTCCCTCACACCCTCCCTGTCCCACTCCTCTAGGTGGTCACAAAGCACCGAGCTGATCTCCCTGTGCTACGCTGCTGCTTCCCACTAGCTTTCTATTTTATATTTGGTAGCGTATATATGCCCATGACACTCTCTCACTTCGCCCCAGATTACCCTTCCTCCTCTCCGTGTCCTCATGTCCATTCTCTATGTTTGCGTCTTTATTCCTGTCTTGCCCCTAGGTTCTACAGAACCATTTTTTTGTTTTTTTAGATTCCATATATATGTGTTAGCATATGGTATTTGCTTTCCTCTTTCTGACTTACTTCACTCTGTATGACAGACTCTAGGTCATTCCACCTCACTACAAATAACTCACTTTCATTTCTTTCTATGGCTGAGTAATATTCCATTGTATATATGTGCCACATCTTCTTTACCCATTCATCTGTCGATGGACACTTAGGTTGCTTCCATGTCCTGGTTAGTGTAAATAGAGCTGCAATGAACATTGTGGTACATGACTCTTTTTGAATTATGGTTTTCTCAGGGTATATGTCCAGTAGTGGGATTTCTGGGTCATATGGTATTTCTATTCTTAGTTTTTTAAGGAACCTCCATACTGTTTGCCATAGTGGCTGTATCAGTGTAAAATCCCACCAACAGTTCAAGAGGGTTCCCTTTTCTCCACACCCTCTCCAGCATTTATTGTTTGTAGATTTTTTGATGATGGCCATTCTGACCAGGGTGACGTGATAACTCATTGTAGTTTTGATTTGCATTTCTCTAATGATTAGTGATGTTGAGCATCCTTTCATGTGTTTGCTGGCAATCAGTATATCTTCTTTGGAGAAATGTCTATTTAGGTCTTCTGCCCATTTTTGGATTGGGTTGTTTGTTTTTTTTGATATTGAGCTTCATGAGTTGCTTGTAAATTTTGTAGATTAATCCTTTGTCAGTTGCTTCATTTGCAAATATTTTCTCCCATTCTGAGGGTTGTCTTTTCGTCTTGCTTAGGTTTTCCTTTGCTGTGCAAAAGCTCTTAAGTTTCATTAGGTCCCATTTTTGTTTTTAATTCCATTTCTCTAGGAGATGGGTCAAAAAGGATCTTGCTGTGATTTATGTCATAGAGTGTTCTGCCTATGTTTTCCTCTAAGAGTTTTATAGTGTCTGACCTTACATTTAAGTCTTTAATCCATTTTGAGCTTATTTTTGTGGATGGTGTTAGGAAGTGATCTAATTTCATTCTTTTACATGTAGCTGTCAAGTTTTCCCAGCATCACTTGTTGAAGAGGCTGTCTTTTCTCCATTGTATACACTTGCCTCCTTCATCAAAAATAAGGTGGCCATATGTGTGTGAGTTTATCTCTGAGCTTTCTATCCTGTCCCATTGATCTATATTTCTGTTTTTGTGTCAGTACCATACTGTCTTGATTACTGTAGCTTTGTAGATAGTCGGAAGTCAGGGAGCCTGATTCCTCCAGCTCTATTTTTCTTTCTCAAGATTCCTCTGGCTCTTTGGGGTCTTTTGTGTTTCCATACAAATGGTGAAATTTTTTGTTCTAGTTCTGTGAAAAAAGCCATTGGTAGTTTGATAGGGATTAAACTGAATCTGTAGATTGCTCTGGGTAGTATAGTCATTTTCACAATGTTGATTCTTCCAATCAAAGAATATGGTATACCTCTCCATCTGTTTGTATCATCTTTAGTTTCTTTCATCAGTGTCTTATAGTTTTCTGCATATAGGTCTTTTGTCTCCTTAGGTAGGTTTATTCCGAGGTATTTTATTCTTATTTTGCAATGGTAAATGGGAGTGTTTCCTTAATTTCTCTTTCAGAATTTTCATCATTAGTGTATAGAAATGCAAGAGATTTCTGTGCATTAATTTTGTATCCTGCTACTTTACCAAATTCATTGATTAGCTCTAGGAGTTTTCTGGTAGCATCTTTAGGATTCTCTATGTATAGTATATCATCTGCAAAGAGTGACAGCTTTACTTCTTCTTTTCTGATTTGGATTCCTTTTATTTCTTTTACTTCTATGATTGCTGTGGCTAAAACTTCCAAAACTATGTTGAATAAAAGTGGTGAGAGTGGACAACCTTGTCTTGTTCCTGATCTTAGTGGAAATGGTTTCAGTTTTTCACCATTGAGAACGATGTTGGCTGTGGGTTTGTCATATATGGCTCTTATTATGTTGAGGTAAGTTCCCTCTATGCCTACGTTCTTGAGGGTTTTTATCATCAATGGGTGTTGAATTTTGTTGAAACCCTTTTCTGCATCTATTGAGATGATCATATGGTTTTTCTCCTTCAATTTGTTAATATGGTGTATCACATTGATTGATTTGTGTATATTGAAGAATCCTTGCATTCCTGGGATAAACCTCACTTGATCATGGTGTATGATCCTTTTAATGTGCTGTTGGATTCTGTTTGCTAGTATTTTGTTGAGGATTTTTACATCTATGTTTATCAGTGATATTGGCGTATAGTTTTCTTTCTTTGTGACATTTTTGTCTGGTCTTGGTATCAGGGTGATGGTGGTCTCATAGAATGATTTGGGGATTGTTCCTCTCTCTGCAATATTTTGGAAGAGTTCAAGTAGGATAGGTGTTAGCTCTTCTCTAAATGTTTGATAAAATTCACCTGTGAAGCCATCTGGTCCTGGGCTTTTTTTGTTGGAACGTTTTTATTCACAGTTTCAATTTCAATGCTTGCAATTGGTCTGTTTATATTTTCTATTTCTTCCTGGTTCAGTCTCGGAACGTTGTGCTTTTCTAAGAATTTGTTCATTTCTTCTAGGTTGTCCATTTTATTGGCATAGAGTTGCTTGTAGTAATCTCTCATGATCTTTTTTATTTCTGCAGTGTCAGTTGTTACTTCTCCTTTTTCATTTCTAATTCTATTGATTTGAGTCTTCTCCCTTTTTTTCTTAATGAGTCTGGCTAATGGTTTACCAATTTTGTTTATTTTCTCAAAGAACCAACTTTTAGTTTTATTGATCTTTGCTATTGTTCCCTTCATTTCTTTTTCATTGATTTCTGATCTGATCTTTTTGATTTCTTTCCTTCTGCTAACTTTGGGGGTTTTTTGTTCTTCTTTCTCTAATTGTTTTAGGTATAAGGTTAGGTTGTTTATTTGAGATATTTCTTGTTTCTTGAGGTAGGATTGTATTGCTATATACCTCCCCCTTAGAACTGCTTTTGCTGCATCCCATAGGTCATCGTGTTTTCATTGTCATTTGTTTCTAGGTAATTTTTTATTTCCTCTTTGATTTCTTCAGTGATCTCTTGGTTATTTAGTAGTGTATTGTTTAGCCTCCATGTGTTTGTATTTGTTACAGATTTTTTCCTGTAATTGATATCTAGTCTCATAGCATTGTGGTCGGAAAAGATACTTGATATGATTTCAATTTTCTTAAATTTACCAAGTCTTGATTTGTGACCCTAGATGTGATCTATCCTGGAGAATGTTCCATACACACTTGAGAGGAAAGTGTATTCTGTTGTTTTTGTATGGAATGTCATGTAAATATCAATTGTGTCCTTGTTTAATGTATCATTTCAAGCTTGTGTTTCCATATTTATTTTTATTTTGGATGATCTTTCCATTGGTGAAAGTGGGGTGTTAAAGTCCCCTTGTATTATTGTGTTACTGTCAATATCCCCTTTTATGGCTGTTAGCATTTGCCTTATATATTGAGGTGCTCCTATGTTGGGTGCATAAATATTTACAGTTGTAATATCTTCTTCTTGGTTTGATCCCTTGATCATTATGTAGTGTCCCTCTTTGTCTCTTGTAATAGTCTTTTTTTTAAAGTCTATTTTGTCTGATATGAGAATTGCTACTCCAGCTTTCTTTTGATTTCCATTTGCATGGAATGTCCTTTTCCATCCCTTTACTTTCAGTCTGTATGTGCCCCTAAGTCTGAAGTGGGTCTCTTGTAGGCAGCATATATACAGGTCTTGCTTTTGTATCCATTCAGCCAGTCTATGCCTTTTGGTTGGAGGATTTAATCCATTTACCTTTAAGGTAGTTATCAATATGTATATTCCTATTCCCATTTTCTTAATTGTTTTGGGTTTGTTTTTGTAGGTGTTTTCCTTCTCTTGTGTTTCCTGACTAGAGAAGTTCCTTTAGCATTTGTTGTAAAGCTCATTTGGTGGTGCTGAATTCTCTTAGCTTTTGCTTGTTTGTAAAGGTTTTAATTTCTCCATCGAATCTGAATGAGATCCTTACTGAGTAGAGTAATCTTGGTTGTAGGTTTTCCCCTTCATCACTTTAAATATGTCCTGCCATTTCCTTCTGGCTTGCAAAGTTTCTGCTGAAAGACCAGCTGTTAACCTTATGGGGATTCCCTTGTATGTTATTTGTTATTTTTGCCGTGCTTTTAATATTTTTTCTTTGTATTTAATTTTTGATAGTTTGATTAATATGTGTCTTGGTGTGTTTCTCCCTGTATTTATCCTGTATGGGACTCTCTACGCTTCCTGGACTTGTTTGACTATTGCCTTTCCCATATAAGGGAAGTTTTCAACTCTAATCTATTCAAATATTTTCTCAGTCTCTTACTTTTTCTCTTCTTCTGGGACCCCTGTAATTCAAGTGTTGGTGCATTTAATGTTGTCCCAGAGGTCTCTGAGTCTGTCCTCAATTCTTTTCATTCTTTTTTCTTCATTCCACTCTGTGGTAGTTATTTCCACTATTTTATCTTCCAGGTCACTTATCCGTTCTTCTGCCTCAGTTATTCTGCTATTGATTCCTTCTAGAGAATTTTAAATTTAATTTATTGTGTTGTTCATCCTTGTTTGCTCTTTAGTTCTTCTAGGTCCTTGTTAAACGTCTCTTGTATTTTCTCCATTCTATTTCCAAGATTTTGGATCATCTTTGCTATCATTACTCTGAATTCTTTTTCAGGTAGGCTGCCTTTTTCTTCTTCATTTGTTTGGTCTGGTGGGTTTCTACCTTGCTCTTTCACCTGCTGTGTATTTCTCTGTCTTCTCATTTTGCTTAACTTACTGTGTTTGGGCTCTCCTTTTCGCAGGCTGCAGGATCATAGTTCCCATTGGTTTTGGTATCTGCCCCCAGTGGCTAAGCTTGGCTCAGTGGATTGTGTAGGCTTCCTGGTGGAAGGGACGGGTGCCAGTGTTCTGGTGGATGAGGCTGGATCTTGTCTTTCTGGTGGGCAGGACAGCATCCAGTGGTGTGTTTTGGGGTGTCTGTGACCTTGTTATGGTTTTAGGCAGCCTCTCTGCTAATGGGTGGGGTTTTGTTCCTGTCTTGCTAGTTGTTTGGCAAAGGGTGTCCAGCACTGCAGCTTGCTGGTCATTGAGCGGAGCTGAGTCTTAGCATTGAGATTGGGATCTCTGGGAGAGCTTTCGCTCTTTGATATTACATGGAGCCAGGAAGACTCTGGTGGACCAATGTCCTGAACTCAGCTCTCCCCCCCTCAGAGGCACAGGCCTCACACACAGCTGGAACACAAAGACCCTGTCTGCCACATGGCTCTGGCCAGTTATGGTAGCCAATCTAATTCATTCTGATTCTTTGCAACCACCAAGCTGCATTTGTCAGCCATCCTTGTACCTGATGGGGACCTCACGACAGAGTCCTTGCCAAGTCAGATGAGCAGAAGTGATATGACTTCCTCGGAGGCTTGTCTTGAGCAGCCACGAGACAAGTAAATCTCCAAACACGCCAGTCCCAATCTCCAAGTGAGGCCTTAATCATGTTCAGTCACATGTAACTATCCAGATGGTCCCAACTACTGTTAGCAACTAGTTTTAAATGCACATTTTTATGAATTTTGACAAATGTATACACCCGTGTAACTACCATCCAACCAAAATATAGATCATTACAATCACCTCAAGGAGAAGTTCCCTTGTGCCTTTTCACAGGCCATTGCTTCCCAGTTTCACTCCTGGCCCTAGGCAACCACTGATATACTTTCTGTCAGTATAGATTAGTCTTTTTTTCAAATGTCAAATAAATAGGATGATAAAGCATGTGCTTTTCTGTTCTGCTTCATTCATTCGTTCAGCATGTTTTTTGATATTTATACACACTGTTGATATATCAGTAGTTTTTTTCCTTTTTAATTCTGAGTGGTGTTCTATTATATGGATATACCATGTTTTATTCATTCATCTACTGATGAATATTTGGGTTGTTCCCAATTTTTTGCTACTATGAATAGAGCTGTTATGAACAGCAAAACCTTTGAGTAAACTTAAGTTTTTATTTTCCTGAGTAAATAACTAGGATTGCAATTTCTGGATTATATGTTATGTATATGTGTTTAACATATAAGAAGCTGTAAAACTATTTTCCAAGTTGTGCCATTTTACGATACCATCAGCAAAGGTATGAGAGTTCCATTTACTCCACATCCTTATCAAAACTTGGTGTTGTGTTTCTAAAATTAGCTAATTTAGTAAATGATTCATGGCATTTCATGTAGGTTTACTTTGCATTACCCTGTTGACTATTGATTTTGAGCATTTTTTATGTTTTTATTGCCATGAATATATTTTCTTTTGGGAAATGTTCAAAACCTTTGCCTTGGGTTACCTTATTATTGAGTTGTAAGTTCTAGTATCCAGTATATACTGGATCCAAATCCTTTGTGAAACAAATGTATTACAAATATTTTTTCCAAGCCTGTGGCTTGTCTTTTCAGTTTTTAACTATATCTTACAAAAAGAATAATTTTATAGAGCCCAAATTATCATGCTTTCTCTTATGTTTCATGCTTTTGGGGTTCCAATTTAAGAAATCTATCCCAAAGTTGTAAAAATGTTTTGTTCTGGTTTCTTCCAGAATTTTTACAGTTTCAGACTTTACAGTTAGTTGTATGATCTGTTTCAAGTTAATTTCTGTGTATGTCAAGAGACAAAAGCCTGGTTTTTCTTTTTTTTTCAAATTAATATCTATGTTGTTCCACACACATTTGTTAAAAAGACTATCTTTTCCTCACCTGGGCACCTGTGTCATATATAAATTAACTATACATGAATGAGTTTATTTATGAACTATCTATCTATATGCCTTATCCTTATACAGATATCAAAAGGTTTTGATTACAGTAGCATTAGGTAAGTTTTGAAATCATGCCCTGTAAGTCCTCCAGATTTGCTCTGCTTTTTCAAAATTATTTGACCATCTTAGGTCTTTTGCATTTCCACATACACTTTAAACCAGGTTTTTAATTTCTACAAAATATCGTTTGTCATTTTGATTGGGATCGTGTTGAATGTGTAGATCTGTCTGGGGAGAATTAACAACTTAATTGTGTTGAGTCTTCCAATCCATTGGCCTAGAATATTTCTTTACTTATTTGGGCTCTTTTAAAAATTTCTTTCCCCAATATTTTATTGTTTTAATTCTATAACTCTTACAAGTATTTTATTAAATTTAATCCTAAAGCATTTTAGGATTGTTAGTCATATGTGTATTATCTTTCAAAGTTAAGTCCCTCCCTCTTTATTCCTAATTGTCGAGAGTTTTTGAGTTTTTGAGTTTTGAGTGTTGTCAAATTATTTTGAATTACTGAGTTTTGTCAAGTGTTTCTTCTGTATCCATTGAGTAATCATAGTAGATTTTGTCTTTTTTTCACCAGCTAATGTATATTAAAATGATTTTTAAAAATATAAAACAATCCTTGCATTCCTGGGATAAATCCCATTTGTGCATGGTATATTATTATTCTTTTAAAATAATACTGCATTTAATTAACTAATATCTTTTTAAAAATTTTGTTCATGAAGGATGTTAATTTCTGGATTGCTTTTCTTGAAATACCTTTATGGTTTGAAGTCAGTGTAATATTGCCTTTATAAAATGAGTTAGGAGATTTCATAAAAGAATTGAAGTAAGAATGGCAATTTTCTCTTCGTTAAATATTTGAGAGAATTGACAAGAGAATTATCCAGGATTAGAGCTTATTGATATAGCTGCCAAGTTGCAGCAAAAGGCCAGGGAATGTAACCAGGCATGATTAGTGTGGCTATGGGGTACAGAGGGCAATGGCATTTTTGTGACCAGGCAGGAGACAGAGAAAATGAGCAACATCACCACATATCCTACCCATCAGCAGTGCCTGCATGGTGCTTGGGGGATTCAAAGTACTCACTTCCTTATGGATGAGATTATTTTAGCCTGAAGAGAGGCTTGGCCCAATGAGGGGTATCTCCCGGGGCACATGGGACCCTGGAAATCTGTAAAAGGGATACAATAAATTCTTAGGGAGTTGGGAATGAGACAGGCCATCCATGCCCTTGTCGTTGAAGGCCCTGACTGAGATACAGTCACTGCAGGGATGAAAACCAAGATTCTGCAGTCCACCCCCAGCACCTGGTATGCGGCACTGATATCCGTGCAGAATCCGGTCCTGGGACAAGACAGTTATGATGTTGTGTAATCCATTGCTGATGCAGGGGAAACTGACAAATCCCGGGGCTGGCAAAGGCTGTGGGAAACACTGGAGACAAAAAGGAACCTCAAAAATCCTATTCCTATTGGTTGTAAAGGGTCTGGTAAAAGTAACACAGAGACAAGACTGGCTTAACCCCTTTGCTGCTGGGACCCCCCCCCCCCCACGAAAAGATAGACTGACAACCAATGCTGTGTTGGTCACCTGTGGAAAGCCTCAAAGAGGGCAAATGGTAGTGGTCAGGAGGGTCCCTTTTATAATGCAATTTGGCCCATGGTGGATGAGTGTAGACCACCAAGAATCAAAGGTAGTGTCTCCTATCCATGTGGCTGCACCCAACATTGCCACCATCTTAGATACCTTGGCCATGGTCCTAGGCCAAGTCCTAGAGTACCATGCTGTACTCCCTGACAATCAGGAAGCTGATTCCTTAGCCCAGGTATGAGCCTTAGCAACTGACTCTGCAGCAGATACAGCAGATTGGGTGCATAAAAAGGGTGGCCACTGTACAACCCAAGTGGGCTGGCATATTGCCAAGGATGCTGGCTTGCCCTTGAAATACAGTGACTTGTTTAATGCAGTAACAGCCCGTCTTGTGTGTTCTAAGCAATGCCTAAGGCAATTGCCAAAGGAGTCTGGGGCTGTCCACCAGAGTTCCCAGCAAGTAATGGATTGGCAAATTGATTATATTGGCCCTCTCCCTCCGAGTGAGGGTTCCAAATATGCCTTGGTTTGTGTGGTCACTGTGTCTGGCCTAACCTTAAATTTCCCCTGTCACTGAGAAAACAACAGGCTGCTGCCTTTGAGGGTTCAAGAAGCTAAGTACCATGTATGGATACCCTTGTCAAATAGACAGTGATTGGGGGTCACATTTCGAAGGTCATGATGTGCAAGACTGGACTTTTTCTTTTGAACATGACATTCAGTGGAGGTTCCATCTGCCCTATGACCTAAAAGCAGCAGGGCTGGTAGAAAGGAAGAATGAAATATTGAAGCAGCAGATTAAGTTGTTAACATGTAAAACCACCTTTGCTGGGTAAACTAAAGTACTATCCCAGGCTTTAATACATTTGAATGACCGACCATTAGGGCCTGTTGAAACCATTGTACCTGGAATTAAACATGCACCATTGAAAGAGGGGGGAAGGCGGGGGTCCTGGTCTGGCATATCCCACGCGTAGTCCATCTCCTTACACCTGACTGCTGCCTCACTCGGCCACCATGTATGGTATGCACAAGGTCAAATTCTTAAAGCTGTAGTTGCATTACCATCTAAGGATCAGGCCACAAGTGTAATTCTTATAGAAGGAGAAGACCTTCCCATCTACATTCCTACTAAATGTTTGTCTTTTTGGCATTAGACTTCTGATACTCCTCTGGTATCCAGTCACAGGATGTACTCCTAATGAAAATATCTTTCTGCAGTGTGCACTTGTATGCCCGGCAAAGAAATCAATCCAACGCTTGGGTATGTGCACAGCTGTTCCTCTCTAGCTCATCAGGATTTTTATGGTGGCATCAGCACTCCAGGGAGGGGATCAGAAGGTCCTAAATCAGTACATTAAGGAAGAACAATCTAGGAGTAGTCCTCTTAATTCATCTGATATTGCCAATACTGATCCAGAAGGCTGGCTTGTGGCACACACTATCAATAACTCTACACATGGGTATTCTTCTTTGTCAATCAAACAACGCAAGCAGTCCATCAAACTGCTGCCTGGAAGGATCCTAAAAATATCACCATTAGAACCATGCGTGACTATGCTCAGGTTTGGAATGAGTTCATGTGACTTACCCCCGGACATTTGAACATCAATGCACCCCTATGCTGGGAACAAAAAAATCACTCTAACAGAACCAACTCAATTGCACCAAGGATATAGGCTGAATATCACTGGAACTGCGTAGTCATTCTGCCACATTAAAGGATAGCGACTGGTTTGGCACTGACTGTGCTGCCCAGGTATTTATTGGGTAGCCCTGCATGGAACCCAGTGGTTGTGTGACACAAATCTTTGGCTATGGTTTCCACCTGGGTGGTTGGGCTGCTGCACCCTGGGTTTTCCCTGGGCACAGGGAAGAATCCGCTTCTCGGTAACAAAAATTGCCAACCTCTCTCTTCTCAAGACCAAATAGGCATGTTCTATTTTCCACTGGTACAATCATTTGGCTACCATATTTGTATCCTCCATTGGCTTGAAGGACATTATAGCACACATAGAGGCCCTTACTAAATTCATCCAATAAGCCCTAAATGATAGCAGGCAATGCATATCCTTACTGAATGCTGAATTGTCTCTAGTGAGAAAACCTGTCTTCCAAAATGGAATGACCCTGGTCATTATTACTGTTTTGCAAGGAGATATCAAGGCCATTATCCAGAGTGTTATATGTTCATACCTGATGAATCTGCTAATATATCATCTTTATTAAATCACATGAGTACACATACCCTGAGTGATTCAGCTCCCAGTCAAGGAGACTTACTAAATCAATGGTTTGAATCATGGGGCTCTTAGTGGAATTTTTTTTTTTTTTTTACTTATTTTGGGAATCATTACCTTGATCTGTGTTTTCTCCAGCATGTGCCTCTATTGCTACTGTAGTATCTGCCTCCTGTACAGCCAGATGGCAAACAAATGAGCCACCTCCATGCTACTTAAAAACCCTTGCTGACCACTTAGGACATGTGGTGGTAGAGAGGGGTATGTAGGATTCTAAGAGTAGGTCTCAAAGGGGTGAAGTGTTGGTGGAGGTGACAGAGAGAATGTGACCTCCAATTGACCCTCAAGCTAAACCAGAGCAGTTGGAGGCTCCTCATCTACTTCCCTGTTCTTGGAATGGACATTCTGCCCACCATTCCCACAGTGGGAACTATTTTCAAGAACACAGTCTTGAGAGAGTAAGGTCTTGAGATCGCCAAGGTGGAACATGTGACTGAACCCCATTAAGGTCTCTACATAAACTTTTAAGATTCTGGTGGGCAGGGGCAGATATCTACTTGTCTTTGGGCCACCCAAGGCAAGTCTCATATGTAAGTTCCCATGAGTATTAAACCTGTCACCTACCAATCTGGAGTGGCTGCCTCTTTCTTCAGTCTCTCTTTGCCCTTTATGTACAGGGGCCAGTTTCATATTTCACCCGAGGAACTCCCGAGTTTTCAAACCAAAAAGGAAGGTTTTTGATTTTGATTTATTTAAGAGACATAAATGTACTCATGTGTTCTATTTATTTAAGCATATTTTGGTAATTTGGATCCCTCAAGGAATTTGTACATGTAAATACAATTTTTGATATCAATGGCTTAATGTTATTTATAGTATTCTTGCCTATTCTTTCAATGCCAGATCCCTAGTAATTTTTCCTTTTTCATTCTTAATACTGGTAGGTTGTTTCTTTCTCTCTCTCAATATGTCAAGCTGAAGATTCTCATTTTTGGTTTTGGTTTCACTAATTTTCTCTATTGTTTTTCTCAGGTTTCTATTTTATTGATTAATGCTCTTATCTTTATCATTTCCTTTTTTTAAAAAAATTATTTATTCATTTATTTGTTTATGGCTGTGTTGGGTCTTCGTTTCTGTGCGAGGGCTTTCTCCAATTGCGGCAAGTGGGGGCCACTCTTCATCACGGTGCACGGGCCTCTCATTATCGCAGCCTCTCTTGTTGCGGAGCACAGGCTCCAGACGCGCAGGCTCAGCAATTGTGGCTCACGGGCCCAGCCGCTCCGCAGCATGTGGGATCTTCCCAGAACAGGGCTCGAACCCGTGTCCCCTGCATTGGCAGGCAGATTCCCAACCACTGCACCACTGGGGAAGCCCTATCATTTCCTTTTTATACTTACTTCAGGTTTAATTTTTTTTTAATTAATTAATTAATTTATTTATTATTTTTGGCCGTGTTAGGTCTTCGTTTCTGCGCGAGGGCTTTCTCTAGTTGCGGCGGGTGGGGACCACTCTTCATCGTGGTGCACGGGCCTCTCACTGTCGCGGCCTCTCTTGTTGCGGAGCACAGGCTCCAGACGCGCAGGCTCAGTAGTTGTGGCTCACGGGCCCAGTTGCTCCGCGGCATGTGGGATCTTCCCAGACCAGGGCTCGAACCCATGTGCCCTGCATTGGCAGGCAGATTCTCAACCACTGCGCCACCAGAGAAGCCCCAGGTTTAATTTATTCACTTTTTTTTTTTTTAGCTTCTTAAGGTGGAAGCTTAGATAATTGATTTTGAACGTTTCTTCTTTTATATCATAAACCTTTAAAGAAATGATTTTTCCTCTAAACACTGCTTTAGTTGCAGCCCTTTTTGGATATGTTGTGGTTTTCATTTTATTTGATTTAAAATATTTTCTAAATTTGCTTATGATTTTTTCTTTGAATAGTGTTTATATATTGGAAATATTATGTTTTAATTTCCAAATATTTAGGGAGTTTTCAAATACCTTTCTGTTATTGACTCCTAGTTTAATTCTATTGCAGTTACAGAATGTTTTAAGGTTTCAATACTTTTTTTTTTTAATGTCTGAAACATTTATATTAACATATTTCCATACAAATCACCCAATGAAAGTTTAGTATTAGTTGTTTTGTTTGTTTGTTTGTTTATACTGCAGGTTCTTATTAGGCATCAATTGTATACACATCAGTGTATACATGTCAATCCCAGTAGCCGAATTCAGCACAACACCATCCCCACCCCACCGCAGTTTTCCCCCCTTGGTGTCCATATGTCCGTTCTCTACATCTGTGTCTCAACCTCTGCCCTGCAAACTGGCTCATCTGTACCATTTTTCTAGGTTCCACATACATGCATTAATATACGATATTTGTTTTTCTCTTTCTGACTTACTTCACTCTGTATGACAGTCTCTAGATCCATCCACGTCTCAACAAATGACTCAATTTCGTTCCTTTTTATGGCTGAGTAATATTCCATTGTATATATGTACCACATCTTCTTTATCCATTCGTCTGTTGATGGGCATTTAGGTTGCTCCCATGACCTGGCTATTGTAAATAGTGCTGAAATGAACATTCGGGTGCATGTGTCTTTTTGAATTATGGTTTTCTCTGGGTATAATCCCAGTAGTGGGATTGCTGGGTCATATGGTAATTCTATTTTTAGTTTTTTAAGGAACCTCCATATTGTTCTCCATAGTGGCTGTATCAATTTACATTCCCACCAACAGTGCAAGAGGGTTCCCTTTTCTCCACACCCTCTCCAGCATTTATTGTTTCTAGATTTTTTGATGATGCCCATTCTAACTGGTGTGAGGTGACACCTCATTTTAGTTTTGATTTGCATTTCTCTAATAATTAGTGATGTTGAGCATCTTTTCATGTGCTTCGTGGCCGTCTGTATGTCTTCTTTGGAGAAATGTCTATTTAGGTCTTCTGCCCATTTTTGGATTGGGGTGTTTGTTTCTTTAATATTGAGCTGAATGAGCTGTTTATATATTTTGGAGATTAATCCTTTGTCCGTTGATTCATTTGCAAATATTTTCTCCCATTCTGAGCGTTGTCTTTTGGTCTTGTTTATGGTTTCCTTTGCTGTGCAAAAGCTTTGAAGTTTCATTAGGTCCCATTTGTTTATTTTTGTTTTTATTTCCATTACTCTAGGAGGTGGATCAAAAAAGATCTTGCTGTGATTTATGTCAAAGAGTGTTCTTCCTATGTTTTCCTCTAAGAGTTTTATAGTGTCCAGTCTTACATTTAGGTCTCGAATCCATTTTGATGGATACTTTTATACTTATTAAAACTTAATTTAATGGCCCTAAATATATTTTTCTTGTATATTTCATATGCATCTGTAAACAAGGTATATAGTCTGCTGGTGTGATGGAAATGTCAATTAGGTCATGTTGATTGATGCTATTTACATCTTTCAGATTCTTACTCATTTTTTTATCTACTAATTTTACTGATTATTGAGAGTGTGGAAATATCCAATTTTAGATAAGTCTATTTATTGCCATGCTATTAATTTTTCTTTATGTATTTTGAAGCTCTGTTTTAAAATACATACATAGTTATCATTGTTATGTCTTCTTTATGAACTGACATATTATAAAATATCTATCTCTGATTATATACAGGCATACCTTATTTTACTGTACTTTGCTTTATTGTACTTCACAGATTTGCATTTTTTTTTTTTTTTTTTTTTTTTTACAAATTGAGAGTTTGTAGCAACCCTGTGTCAATAAGTCTATTGGTGTCATTTTTCCAACATTAGCTCACTTTATGTCTCTGTGTGACATTTTGGTAATTCTCACAACATTTCAAATGTTTTCATTATCATATTTTTATAGTGATCTGTGATCAATGATCTTTGATGTTATTACTATTACTCACTGATGGCTCAAATGATTGTTACCAATTTTTAGCAATAAAGAAATTTTAAACTAAGGTACACACATTTTTTTTTTTAGATATAATACTATTGTACACTTAATAGACTACAGTATAGTATAAACATAACTTTTACATGCACTGGGAAACCAAAAAATTCATGTGACTTTCTTTATCTCGATATTTGCTTTATTGCAGTGGTCTGGAACCAAATCCACAATATCTCCAAGGTATTCCTGTACCTTCTTCTGAAATTTAGTCTAATATTGTTGTAAGAATTACAGTTCTCATATGCTTAGAGTTTGCATGTGTTATTTTTTCTATCCTTTCATTTCAATCTCTCTGTGTCCTTACATTTAAAATGGATTTCTCATAGGCAGCATATAGTCAGGTTTTGCATTTTTAGTTATTATAACAGTCTTTGTATTTTAACTGAGAATGCAGGACATTTATATGTAATAGAATTATTGATACGTTTGTATTTACATTTATCATGTTGCTAGTTCTTTTCCATTTGTCCCATCCATTTTTTAAATTCCTTTTACCATTTTCCTGTCTTTTGGATTAGTTAAATATATTTTGCAATTCAGTGTTATTTCCACCATTTACTTCTTAGCTATACCTCTATTTTCTCATTGTTGGTCTCAGGTTTATAATATTATAATTTAAATTATGCAGTCTATTGTGTCATAATTTCATATAACAATACATCTCAAGGAGAATATTTCCAATATCCCCTCTCATTCTTTCTCCTATCATTGTCATAATTATACTTCTAGGCATATGTGATAACCTCTAAAGTATATTATTGTTATTATTTTGCTTTAAACAACAAATTATCTTTGAGAAAAATTTTAAAATGAGAAAAAAACTTTTCAATTCTACCACATACTTACCATTCTACTGTTCTTCATCCCATTTTGTGTACAAATTTCCACCTTGTGACACTTATCATTCACCCAAAGACCTTCTTTATTTTTCATACTGTCAATCTGTTGGTGATTCATTCTCTCAGCTCTTGTTTGTCTGAAAAATTATCTAATTTGTCTTTGATTGTGAACATTTTCACTTGGTAAATAATCCCAGTTTCATAGTGTTTGTGTTTCGTCACTTTAAATATGTCCTAATATTTATTCTAATTTGCATTATTTCTGATGAGAAGTTATTTTTATTATTCTTATCTTTTTCTATATGTAGTTATTAATTTCTCCTCATTGTCGTTATGAATTTTTTCTTCATTATATATTTTGTGTAATTTGATTTTGGTGTTCTTTGGAGTGTGTGTATCCGTATCTGTACGTATCCTGCTTTGGGTTCTTTGAGCTTTGACTTGTGTGTGTGTGTGTGTGTGTGTGTGTGTGTTTTGAAAATTTAAAATATTTTTCTTTTTTTCAGCTGTATTGGGGTGTTTTGCTATTGTTTGTTATTGCCACAATTGTGTTTGGTTTTGCCCTTTTCTTCTTTGTCTCTTCTTTTTTTGTGGAAACCCAAATACATGTATTTTAGACTACTTGATATTTTTCCATTGGCCTTTTAGGGTTTGTTAATTTTCTTCATTTATTTGTCTTCCTGTGCTTCATTATTAATCAATTCTATTGCTATGTCTTTAATATCAATGAAACCTTCTGCAGTATCTAATCTGCAGGTAATCTCATTCAGTGAAATTTTCAACTCAGATTGTTTACTTCTCATGGCTAGAAGTTCTGTCAGATTCATTTTTATATTTTCCACTTCTATCTTTACTATGTTCATATTTTCCTTTGAATTCTTGAATACAGTTACAGTAGCTGTTTTAATATTCTTGTTGGCTAATTCCACCATCTCTCTCATTTCTATGATACCACAGTCAGTTACCACCAATTTCTGTGGTGGTATCTAGAGGTGAAGTAGGTAAATGAAATGAATACCTCTGCTGTGGTTGTTTTAGGGAAAGAAATTCTAAAAAAATAATTGTAACTAAAAGCAAACTGCAATGTTGAATATGGCTATCAGCTTTATTCTACACTTTGATTTTTAACATTAATCAGTCAAATTCTACATTAGTAAAAGTTGACTATAGTTATTCCAAACAAAAAGAAACTAACTTTAAAAAACCTGATTGATATTTTTGCTGGTCGTGGGTAACATTTTCCTTTCCCTTTGAATGTCTACTAATTTTTGGATACTTGTTAGACATTTTGACATTATGTTGTTGAGGGTCTGGATTTTGTTTTCTTTCTTTAAAGACCATTGAGGTTTGTTTTGGCACACAGCTGTGTTACTAACAGATGAATTTAATCTCTTTAATCGTGTTTGGAAACTTTGCTAAGGCCTAGCTAGAATAGCTTTTTATCCAGAGATAGACCCTTTTAGTTTTTCTGCTCTGGCTTTGAGGACCTCAAATATTTTCCCTTCTTTTTGAATTCAGGGAATTTCTCAGCTTGTGACTTTCTGCTCCTTCTTTGCTTGCCTTTTGAAGGCAAGTTTTACTTTTCACATCTGTGATCACTTTGTGATGTGCCAAGTTTTCTAGACTAAACAAGACTCCTCTCTAGTGTGTTTCAAGTTAGAATGGGCTACAAGGGAGACAGCAGCCATTTTGTAGTGTGTACACACATCTCCCAGTTTATCAATTAAATATTCATCTGGGTTTTGCTGTGAAGGAAATTTTCAAATGGACTTAAAATCATAATCATTTAACTTTGAATTAATCAAAAAAGTTATCCTGGGTGGGCTTGATTTAATCAGGTAGAAGCCCTTAAAAGAGAGCATAGGTGCTCCTTGAGAAGAGACACTCCAAGCAGTAACAAGGCCTGATACTGCTTTTCCTTTCCTTTGGGTCTCCCTTTCTAACTGCCTGCCTGTGGATTCAATCTTCAACTCAAGCTCATAGAGTTCCAGCCTACCCATGATCTTCTTTTCCTAACTGGTTGCCTTGCTTCAGAGCTAACTTTATCAGCCCCTACATTTCATTAGCCAATTTCTTGTAATAATTATATATATATATATATAGTGTATATATATATATATATATATATATATGTATATATATATATATATATATATATATATATATATATAGTCTCTACTGATTCTACTTCTCTAGTTTAACCCTGACCTAAATAAAGTCTGTGGTGTAAGACTTATCAAATACTAAATGGGATCTCTTTGCAAATTTTCTTGAGTTCATTTCCTGTGTCGCTTCCTCTTTTTATGGAAATCTGCCACATGATTTTCACCTGCTTTAGCATCCTCAAACTCTAACCTTGGTCTCCTGAACTCAGCAGGACTACAGGAGTCTGTTTGGATTCCTCCTTTCTGCTAATAATTGCTTCCAGTCAAAACACCAGGACTATTATAGGTTCACCTCATTTTTTTCCCTTTTATGAAGCGTCATATTCAATGACGCTTTATTCAATGTCTGAAAAACACTTCTAGTTGTTTAAGGTTGGGAGATAGAGTTAGAGATGATTACTCCAACATGGCTGAAAAAAGAAATCCTTGGTCTAGACTTCCAAAATTTTTTTTAAAATTTTTGGGAATTCCTTGGGAGTCGAGTGGTTAGGACTTGATGCTTTCACTGCTGTGGCCTGGGTTCAATCACTGGTTGGGGAACTAAGACCCCACAAGGCACATAGCATGGCCAAATTTTTTTTTTTTTTAAGAACTTAATTTTTAGGGAAATTTAGGTTTGCAGCAAAATTGAGAGAGATGTACAGAGATTTCCCGTATACCCACTGCCCTGACACATGCATAGCCTCCTCCATTATCAACTTCCCCTACGAGAGTGGTACATTTATTAAAGATGATGAATGAATCTCGACATATCATAATCCGCCCAAGTTCAAATGTATTTTAGAATTTTTTCTTAGTGTTGTATGTTCTATGGATTTAGATGGTCTAGACTTTTTAACACCTGAAATTATACTGTTCTTAGACCTGAACTTTACCATAATCCTCCCTACTGTAATCCAGTGACAGAGAATGGAAA
The DNA here is from genome assembly GCF_949987535.1 of Balaenoptera acutorostrata. Classification (NCBI taxonomy): domain Eukaryota; kingdom Metazoa; phylum Chordata; class Mammalia; order Artiodactyla; family Balaenopteridae; genus Balaenoptera; species Balaenoptera acutorostrata. The sequence continues at coordinate 163,508,388 of NC_080066.1, forward strand.
TATTTCAGACTGCACTTGAAGGCACTAATGAGGAAATAAATATATCCTGATTGTGCCCTAACAAGTCCATCTGACTAAACTCTCTAATTGTATATATTACCTGGTAAATAATATACTCTGAAAAAAATGTTGTTGGACTAAACTGAATTGTGATTCCAGCACCCATCTAACACAGCACCTGATAACATAATTAATTTAAATCAGCAGAGTATAATGGTTGAGAAATTTTTAAAAGCTAGATAAAATCATGTTTGAATTCCACTTCCTATCTTACTAATTATATGACAAATACAAAGGTATTAATTTCTAGTAGTCTAAATTTCTTCATCTGAAATAGGGGATAGTTATAATTCCAACCTCATGGGGTTGCTATGAAATTAAATAAAATAATATTTGTAAAGTTCTTAACACTGTTATCAACACATTGTAAGCACTCGATTTATTTTTGAAATTCTTGGTATTTTTTTTTTTTAATGATAAATATTTAAATAAAACTAGCATGTTAAAACCTTTTTTCTCTACTTTTGAAGGCAGAGAAAAGGGTTCCCAAGTTGTTTGGAAGTTTAGACAAAATGTGGTAAGTCATCTAGGTGAGCCCCTTGTCAGATACTTAAAATTAATTCAGCAGATGATTGGACTCAAACTGACTTATGCAATGCAGACAACTTAAAGATTCACATAACTTAGATGTCCAGAGGTAAGCAGGTCTCAAGTGGGTGATCAGCTCCATTTCTCAAGGATTCTCTAAAACCTACCCTTGTTGTTTTGGTTTCATCCTCAGGCTTACTTCATTCAAGGTAACTAAATGGCTGCAGCCAATCCTAAGCTTACAACTATCTAAAGTATGAGACATTCTTGCCACTCAAGTATAAAATAAATGCCTTCTCCTTTCTTCAGATGGTACCACCGGAGATCACACGTCCACCTCTTGTGGACAAAGTAATGACATATCCTGATAGACTCAGGATGGGATTAAATGCCCATGATTGAATCAACCAATGGTACAATGGGTAGCACATGGTAGATATACTTATTCACTTGTGTTCCTCAGGTCCTACCTTTGAGTTGGGGCTTGAGTTAATCCTGCTCAATGAACACCGTTGCTGTGCAATGGGGAAAGATACAATGTCTTCTGCAAAGACCATATGCAACATCCATATTCTTTGTGAATGTTCAGAGTGCCTTTGAATATTCTTCATCATGGGAAATTTACCACAACCTGCCCAAGTCACATGTTTTCACTGTTGATGAATTTTGATCCCTATGTCTTAGGTTTTATGTTTGAGGATTAACTGGAAGAAAAAGATGACTTTCTCCCTGGACTGGCCAAGATAATTCACTTATTTTATAGTCCTTACATATAAATCAGAATTCTAAGTGCATTACATATTTGTAATAATTTAATCTTCACACACTTATGAAGCAGGATCTAGTACCATCTGTGTTTTACAAGTAACTGAGACACTTAATGGTTGAATAACTCATGCAAGGTAAGAGTCACAAAGAGATTGACAGATCTAGGATTTGAATCCAGCTAATCTAACTCCCAAATCCATGTTCTTAACTGTGATACAATATTACTTTATTAGTTGAGAACCCTTAGTATAGAGGGAGGTGAAATGGATTGTAAAACCTGTTTGACTGATTGGGAAAACTTGCTCTAATTTGCTCTGTCTATCTATCTATCTACCCATTCATCTACCCATCTATCAAATCTACCTATTTTGCTAGGGATGCAATATAGGCGGAAGTATAATAAACACTTCCAAAAGTTTTGGTCTTTTATTTTTAATATGATGCATATATACAACATTTATTTATTTATTTAATCATTCACTTATTTTTATTCACTAAAAGTTTACTACCCCATATTCACCCCTAGACACGACTAATTCCTTGAAATACAGAGATTTAAGACAGCGTTTCTGCTCTTAAGGAGGTCATAGAGCTGCCTCTTAGACCAATGTTCTTGAAATTGTGGATCATGACTCATCAATTAAATTTTTAAAAAAAGAATAAAAATGTCGAGTTCTTTATATGTGATAAGTGTAAGTGTTATGTGTTTTATGTGCTTATGTATGAGTGTGTTCTGTCTGTACTGGTTTATGGTATAAACTGTGTTTCTTATGTTTCTTATTTTGACCATGTAGGGCATGTTCCAAAATATTTAGAATGACTACATTAGAATCTATTCAAAAAATCTTTAGACTTTTCCCAAACAGTTTACTTCCTATTATTATGTTGGGCTTACTTGAGGAAAAGGACTGTATGTTACATTCTACTTTATTTTTCCTGGCACTCATTCTAGTAATTTGCTCAGGGTAGCTGATTTAATGAAGTGTTTTATTTGGAATTATTGGTGTCTGTTATTGATTGATATATTCTTTCCTTAGATTTAGTTTAGAAGTCATTTAAACAATATTTCTGACTTTGTGATAAAACAAAGTTTGGTTGGTTGACCAAAGCTTTGAGTTTTTCAACCAATTTACTTTCTCCTTGGAGACAGAGCCTGAACCTCATGATCAACTATCAGAAGGCATTAACTCTTGTTGTCTAAACTTATTAAAGTAGAATTGTCTTGTCAATATTGAGGTAAAATGTCTTTAAATAGTATTATTAAACCCTAAGCTAAGCAATAGTTTTACCATTGAACTTTATGCTTTGTGGTTGCTGCACTTTATGGATTTATTCTCCTTGCTGTCAGCCTGAAAAAGACCATCTGGAAAAGGCTACATGACCTGAAGACCACAAGATTTTGACCATGCAGATGACCCAACATTAGGGAATCTGGGTTGGAAATTTCGTGTGTGGAACAATTTCATTAAATGTCTCATGCTTCTTACCACCTTTTTCTCTTTACCTCTTGAACTTCTGTAGGCACATAAAGATATGGAATGGTTTCTACTATTTTCTCTGAACTAAAAGCATTCTCTGGCATCAAACTCCTATGGAAAATATTGGAAGAAGTAACCAAAGCAAACAATTTGTTCTCTATAAGTTTAAGAAAATGGAGTAGAATAGCCTTTATAGGAGGTTCAGGGCTTTTCCACAAAGAATGCCGGTGCAGTTAATGTTCACATACTCATTTTTAATCTAATTTCTTTCTTTTTTAAACTTACTGAGAATCATCTGGAAAAGCAATTCTTTAAAGGAATTATTCATGCTACAGAACACTCCTTAACTTACTTTCACTGTTTTTAAAATGGGACTTTAAAATTTATCTATCTATCTATCCATACATACATCTATTTATCATTTATCTATCTATAATCAATTCATTCATTCATTCATTAACTATTTTAAACACAGCAGAAGGAAAAAGAAAACTCCAGGAGGTTAAAAGATAGTAATAGTGCTCTTATATGTTTAATTAAATATTTCACAAAAATTTTCTGAGTAAACGCTTGTTTTCTGAGTAAACACATTTTTTTTTGGTAACATTGCATAAATATAAATTGGTGCAAAAGACACATCCACACAAACGTCTTTCAAAAGCGGACTATTGGAAAGCACCTGAAAACATTAAAAGGTAGCTCATAGTGTTGTGATGTCTTATTGCTATATTTTGAAATCACTTATTAATAAAATTAATTGAGTTTTAATATAGGAAGCAGAACTGAAAATTCATTTACTATATCTGAAGAACTGTTTCTAGGGGTTTGGGGAATTAATTTCGGTCATTTTCATTTGTTTTTGAGGTATGTATATTTATAATGAGACATGTAAATGCATCTATAAATATTGCTTTAAGTCAGAAGGAATTTTCCTACTGGTCTTTGTAGTATTAGGATTTTGGGAGAATGTGTTCCGCTTATATTGACATGTTATTCATTGGCAGCCAAGTCAGACTAATGGTGTTTAAGGTAAGAGCCTTTTTGAGCCCTACCTAGACAAACAGTGGAACAATTAAATATGTTTCAGCTTTTGAAAATCTTAAATGTGTTTCAGTCCATGTCTATATGTAACCCAGACTCTGGGTCAATGCAACATACTTGTGAGTACTTCTCTCACATACAAATTGGGGGGTGGGTAGTGATATCAATTTTGGGGTGTTGAACTAAATCCATACACTAGTGTTTTAACTATCTGGGATGCCACCACTTTTTAAAATGACCCTTTAGATAATAGTCTAAATACTATCTTTCCTAACCACAAGATTTTCAGTCTTTTATCAGATTCTCCTCCCCAGGGATTTCTGGTTGATTTGGAATGTTTACGTGTTTCATAAATCCAACCTGGTTGACAATTGTCCCAGTTTCTATGTCTAAAGGCCATGCAATCCCCAAAGTAATTCCAACTGACTGTCTTCTTATGTCCTGGCCTTCAGCCAAGATGTTGTGGCGACCACCTTATCTTCTGTTAGTGGAAGTGCCTATGATCTTGTCTTTACTACCCTAAATCTATCTATGCCTTCTTAGTCTTCTCTGAAACAGAGCAAGAGGAAGGAAAACCAAACCAACCCATTTCTCTCTTGCTCCCAATTATCGGCCCATTTTTCAATCAACATAACAATAATTAGCAGAGATACAGCAAGACTCTTCATGAAGATATTTTACATTTTTATTTCTTAAGTTTAGCTCACTATAGTTAGAGTTGTGAGATTTAGCAAATAAAAGTGCTTAAACTTATATAAAAATAATTTCTTCTTGCCCTGAAATTCAAATTTAACCAGGCATCCTATACTTTATCTGGCAACTCTAACTAATACAGAGAGTCTTTCTGCTAGTACAGGTTAGTAAAAAACAAAACACAACAAAACAAAAGAAAAAGCACACAAACAAAACAAAACCATTTTGCATAAGTGAAAATAACCAAACTGAGAATAAACCTAGCCTAAGGAATCTAATCCTTCACCTAAAGAAACAGAGAAATTGTTTGATCCTTAAAAATAGCAGTTTCCCATCCTCATTTAGGTATTAATGGTTCAAGGATGCTGGAGTTAAATTTCAGGCCATCCTACAAATGGCTATTTCCCCTTCCTAACTGGTTGCTGCTCTGCTTAGTGAGAAACTTTCCTTCAAGGTAGTGCTCTGACTTTCAGGATACTTTCTTAGTTTCAAGGTTGGTTAATAGGATGACTTCCTCAGATTCTTCTTTCCAGAAAATCTGAAGGAGAAAAGAATAATCCCCTCCCCATACTCCAGTGTTTGTGGTCTCCAATCCAGTGACTCGGAGTATGTAAAGCATATAAAAAGTTGTGTCTGCAATATCTTCAACACTGTCCAAATGGGAGGAGAATGGTATGGGAAAAGTCAGGTTTGCCCCAGTGTAAAAATGATTTCAGGTCTAATCTAAATGAAGGGACTTTCCAAATACTGAAGCTCTGAGTTATTTTCGAATTCTTTGCATTAATATTGCTGGGGAGGGGAGCGAGGCCACCTTTTGAGGTTTAGCTGTGGTTGCACTTGGCGTATTCGGATTAATTCTGCATTGACACAACAGGGATTCCACTCTGACACAGACACAAAAATCTGCAAACTCAGTTTGTGTAATTTATTTAGTGTCAGATTTATATCAGTGTCGAAATGCTTTAGCAATCAAATTAATTCAAATCTGCCTTAGCATCTCTTCACCCCAAGATTAAAAATATTCACAATATTGTGTTACAGAATGTTTTTGCATGTTTTCCTTGCACTTAGCTTACCTAGTTTCGATTTTGCTAATACAACCTTTTGATCGGCTAACTACTGAAGCATTATCTCTATTATCTGTTGCCTCAAAAATTGGTAACAGAATCTGAACCTTTGACCCCATCCTAGCAAAGTAGTAATTAATGTCAGATACATTTTGATAACACTATTAAAATTGTTTTCAGCACTTGAGCAGCTAATTAGAGAGAGTAGATTCCTGTATTACTTTACCAAACCTTGTCCCAGGGTGAATATTATCTTTCTGATTAATCACAATGAAACACCTAACACTTTGGGAAAATAATCAAAGAAAGCATATTTTGTTATAGAATGTGTTTATGTAGGGAACACACCTAACAAAATGGCAATTCCTTCTTCTCTGCCATTGAGAGAGCAAAATGGTACTTTGACCCAACACATTCTTTACATGATGATGGCACTGCTTGTGTTTTGAGACATTATGAAACTCAGCTAAGGTCATTGTTTGGTCTTGCAATCTAGTACAAGATTAATTTTTCCAATATATTTTGTGGGTGTAGAAAGGATGAGAGGAAGACTGGAGGTCATGTTAGAGTCTGATGAAATTTTCCTTTGACACCTGCTGCCCAGCCCACCTTTTTTTTTAAAAAAAAAATGTATTTATTTATTTATTTATGGCTGTGTTGTGTCTCCGTTTCTGCGTGAGGGCTTTCTCTAGTTGTGGCAAGCGGGGGCCACTCTTCATCGCGGTGCACGGGCCTCTCACTATCGCAGCCTCTCTTGTTGCAGAGCACAGGCTCCGGACGTGCAGGCTCAGTAATTGTGGCTCACGGGCCCAGTTGCTCCGCGGCATGTGGGATCTTCCCAGACCAGGGCTCGAACCCGTGTCCCCTGCATTGGCAGGCAGATTCTCAACCACTGCGCCACCAGGGAAGCCCCCAGCCCACCTTTTTTATGAGGAAATGTGACTTCAGCTTGATGAGCCAGAAATATTTTGTCTATTATTTACTTATGAATAAATAAATCCCAGAAACTTCAGTATTTCCAGGCTTGGTAAATGCTAAAGTAAGGCTGGGAAATTAAGACATATTTTGTTCTCAAACATTTTCTCAACATTTCACATTAATTAAAGCCTAAGGTGCATTTGGCAAAGCTACCAAAGTAATTTTAAATCCAAGACTTTAGACTGTCAACACTTGGTCAAAGTAATCTCTAGCCTTTAATATATCTCATGATGACTTCACACAGTATTATTGGATTTTTTCTCTTTAAAGTGGATGTGGCATGCAGGGTGTTTTTTTTGTTTGTTTTTTTTTTCCCTCTTCTAACTGAAAACAATAAATTAATAAATGGATAAGAAAAGAACAGGTTAATTTCAGTTTGAATACTTCAAATTACCATTTTGAATACTTTGAAAAAATTATCAAAACATCAATGAATAAGTATATTTTTTTAATTTTAAATATTACTAAGGAAAAAATTGTAATTTTTGTTAGAAAGGGAATGGGTGAGAATTGGCCTCTACTTAAACACCATGTTGGCTTATCCGCATTTCCAAGGTGTATTCACTTCTGTTAAGAGTGAGTAGCTGCTGGCACACACTCTCACTCAATGACTCATGGTCATTTCCATTTTGTCTTTGAACATGTGATTCCCCTCACCTAACAGTTTCTCACATTTCTTATCTAACTCTCCACAGCCTACCACTTTCAAATAAAAGCCTCTACTATGATCACATTTCTGACCACTCAAACACATATCAACCTCTCATTTCTTTTCCACCATTTTCTTCCTAGTCAGTAAAACACTTAGTCATTCACTTTTTCTGATTACTTAATTATATTCCTTGCAAGTGAATGCTACACTTCAGTATGTATGTATATATCACCAGAACACCAGAAACTTACTGGACATGGTTAATACGAACTGATCACTTACAGTGTGCCTGGAATGCATTGATTCATTTCATCCTAATAACAATCCAAGAAGATAAGGACTGCCATTTTCTCTCTTTCTTAGCAGGGGAATCTTAGCCTTAGAGATGTTTAAAACTTTCCTAAAGATACCTAGTTGTTCTACACTGAAACCAAGCTCTTTATACTATGCCATTTGGCTTCACAGTAAGGGTCCAGTCAATACTCTAAAGTCAATCGTGAGTGTAGATTGAGGTGAAGAAAGAAATGGTCCCAGAAGCCTTCTGATTTACCTAGGGGAAATGGGCTTCAGAAACTAGTATACCCTCACCTTCTGAAACCCACTCACACAGGCCGGTCAGGGTGAAAACTAATGGTATACACATGCACACACATACACACATGCATACAGAGGCACAGAAACCTGTATGTCAGGTGGAGTAGGAAAAGAAGCACATTTAACCAATGCCTCATCTGTAATCTGGGTGTAAAGGCAGGAAAGAATCAGTATATTTCTAATGGGGCTTTCTGCTTCAGGCCGTAGGCAGATAGGTCCCCTTCTCCTCTCTCTCTCTTGCAGAAGCTTAGCTTCCTATTCGCCAATTCATTTCTCTCAAATTTGTTGTTGGATTTACTTATCATTAGCTTCTTTATCCTAAAATCTGCTAAAAGTGGAATTTTTTTTTTTAAATGGGCTGTTGAAAGAGTTTTTTAAAAAAATATGAGATCATATCTTGGTGAGAAATGCAAGAGTTCTCTTCTGCTTTTACTACCTTAGTACTTTCAGTTTAAAAAGAGTCATACGTGGTCTCTTCCCACGTATATTAAGGAGAGATCGCTACCAAGAAATCTTCACATCATTCTTCTACGGAGTTATAAATGCAAGGTTTATGATGGCTGCCCCGTGATAAAGGTGAGATTATTACTTAAAGTTTTTACCCTGTTCTTAGGCTTCATAGTGCACTGGAGAGCATGATGGCAAGAAGTCTGAGAAACTGAGTGGCTACAAAATTGTAAGGACCCCAAATCAATTCTGAAAACAGCCCTTAGGATTACCAAATTCTAAGTTTCTTACTAAGACCTCAGTGGCAGTGGATACTAAATTAGCTCAATCTTTTCTCTTCCAATTTTGAAAACTGATGAGGATAGCCACGTTTCTAGAATAGTTAGGATTTCTTTCCTACATTGAATCAGTGAAGGAGTTTAGAAAACATTACCGTTCCCTGCTGGTGTCATGCATTCCTGATTCCAGATGCAATGGATTACACATGGTTCCCTCCTGTGACATTGCTGTAGGGAGACACAAGCTGTTGTCTGCAGGGTTTAAGCTCTGAGATAGTCTTTAGGAAGTCTACCCATGGTTAATATTACTGAGCTATTTGGTACTCACATGCTGTATTTGTCAAGATTCTCCTGAGAAACATAACCAAGAGGACATATATATATTTAGAAAGATCCATTTTATGGAATTGGCTTCCACAACTGTGGGAGCTGACAAGTTCAAAATCTGCAGAGAAGGCTGGCAGTCATATATGAGTTGACGTTGCAGTTTTGAGTTTGAAATCTACAGGCTGAAAACTCAAGTAGTTTCCTATGTTGTAGTCTTAAGGCAGAATTGCTTTTTACTCAGGAAACCTTGCCTTTGTTCTTAAGGCCTTCAGCTGATTAGATAAGCCTCCCCCACACCCTCTGGGGAGGTAATTTTCTTTACTCAAAGTCTGCTGATTTATCATGTCTAAAAAACATCTTTACAGCAATATTTAGACTGGTGTTTGAGCAAACAACTGGACACCATAGTCTAACCAAGTTGACAAATAAAATTAACCATCATGTACGATTTGCATGTAGATTTGAATGATACAGAAAGATAAGCATGAAGATAGGAAATATAAACTGTTTAGAAACGGGTTTGGATTTTTTTTCCTGAATTTTTAAGATGATCTTTAATCAAGGATACATGAGAAATAAGAAGCTTCCCTCACACCCACACAGTAACAGATAAAATAAAAATGAAAGGATTCGTGACTACTATGCTGCTTCATTTAAGTTATAAGAGCCGGAAATAAAATATAAACTAGAGAGGGTTGTTCTCGATGTTCCTTTGTCTTAAAATCAGCTTAAATCAAAATATTTTAGTCTTGCAAACTTATGATTCAACAATATTTACCGAACATCCTCTATGTGCCAAGCACATTTTAAAACACTGGTGACAGGGCAAAGAGCAAAACAAACTTTAAATGAACTTCACATTTTAGTAGGGATTGCCTGATAATAAAGAAGTGGAGATGGCACATGTTAGAAATTGATAGGATGGTTTTAAAGAAGTTTATTATGTGAGGTGTCTCTGAGGAGGTAATATTTGAGCTGAGATCGGAATGAATAATGTGATTCATTATAATGAATCACATTCATAATAATTCCTCTATTGGTATCTGAGGAAAGAGGAAACAGCATCTGTAATACTCAAGAAGCAGCTAGAGATGAGTATGGCTAGAGTCAGGAGGAGAGCGATAGAAGGATAGAAGATGATCTCGGGGGGAAGAGGGAGAGAGAGAGAGTGGGAACTGGGATGTCTATGACTTTGTGGGTCATGATAAGGATTTTGAACTTCACTCTTAGTGAGAAGAAAGCCCTTTGAGAATTAGAGTAGAGGACTGATCAGACTTAGATTTTGATGGGATTCTTCTGGCAGCTCTGTGAAGAAGATTCCTACTAGGTGGTTAGGCAATGGTATTTGAAAAGAGTTGATGAACTAGGGTAGTAGCTGTGGAGAGAGTGAGAAGTGGTTGGATTCTGCATATATGAATAATATCTATCTGAATAGTTTGAATGGTGCAGTGATACGATTTGTGAAAGGATAGCTCCCAAAGGGCAAAAGTAAGCATAGAAGCACTCATTGGCAAAGTGCCTTTTCTTCAGATAAATGTGTGAAACATCTGCCGGTGTTAGGAGGATATACAGGAGAGGGCTTGAGGTCTGCAGATGAGGTGAAAGTGTTGTTGCGTCTCTTACCAGACAGAGACAATAAGTGAATCTTCTTCCTGCCTCGGCCTCCTTCTTAAGAGAAGAAAGAGAGAGAGACTGAAGGTGAGAGAGAAAGAGGGAGGGAGCAGGAGACCTGGATCATCTGGCTGTGACTCCATGTCGGTTCACAGGGCAAAACCTTCTCGACTTTTCCAGATGCTTTGCTGTTCACAGGTGGGGTTCACATCCTCTCTCCAACATTTTTTCTTGCTTGGCTCCTTCTCTGCATCCACTTCCGTTATTTTCCAGGAAAGGACAGGAACCACAAAACTACACAGTCTGATTTGCAAGAGGAATGGAAAACCCAAGGGCAACTTATTCTACACAAGGGTGTGCTGGGCAGAGAGGGTAGGACTTTTCAGAGTAAGTCAGGACTGTGGCATCATATCCTGCAGCCCTTTGCATGGTCACCTGGGAGAGGATTGACAACAACACATGGGGAAGAACATTTTGAGTGAGTGAGTGCCTTGTGGAGAAAGTGTTAGGTCCATCGCAGGGTTGGTTTGTAGGAACAAATAATGGAAGATAAGGGCTTTAACAAAAGTTTTTGTAAATCAAATTCAAAATACTGACTCTACCACACATCTTGGTGTAAATGTATGAGGGAAATGAGAGTACTATTTAAATGTCCTGTCTGGACCATAACTTTTTAAAAGACATATAGTTGATTCTCATTATTCTCAGTACTTATGTTCTATACATTTGCTGTGAACACCAAATTAGCAAACACTGAACCGTCCCTTCTAGATGCCTGTAAACCTCTGGTTATAGAATTTTCATAAACCAATCAATGAATGATCTTGTTGTATGTATGTCTATGTTTAAAGACACTTTATTTAATGTACACTGTTGATTCATTAACCATTGAAATCATGGTCAACAGTACTATATTTCAAGTCGGATGGAAGTTTTCTTACACCTGTATTTTTCTATGAGGCTCATCACAGCGTTCTTGCTCTAAGGAACACTAGATACCTCTCAACACTATGCTTGGGGGTCATTTTAAACAGCAAAATCACCCCCCACACTGAAGCACAGAAATTAAAAAAAAAAACATGGCACTAAATAGACCATAAAAAGGATACTTGTTTACAATATGAAAAGTGAAACAAGAAGTCAGAGCATCTGACTTACTTCACTCAGTATGACAATCTTTAGGTCTACCCATGTTGCTGCAAATGACATTATTTTGTTCTTTTTTTATGGCTGAGTAATATTCCATTGTATATATGTACCACATCTTCTTTATCCATTCCTCTGTCAATGGACATTTAGGTTGCTTCCATGTCCTGGCTATTGTAAATAGTGCTGCAATGAACATTGGGGTGCATGTAACTTTTTGAGTTATGGTTTTCTCTGGATATATGCCCAGGAGTGGGATTGCTGTATCATATGGTAGCTGTATTTTTAGTTTTTTAAGGAACCTATCATATGCTATTGCTTATATGTGGAATCTAAGAAAATGGTACAAATGAACTTATTTACAAAACAGAAATAGAGTCACAGATGTAACAAAAAAAAAAAAAAAAAACTGTGGTTACCGGGGGGAAAGGGGGGGGAATAAATTGGAAGACTGAGATTGACATATACACACTACTACATATAAAATAGCTAACTAATAAGGACCTACTGTATAGCACAGTGAACTCTACTCAATACTCTATAATGACCTATATGGGAAAATAAATTTTAAAAAGAGTGGATATGTATTTATGTATAAATGACTTCACTTTATTGTACAGCAGAAACTAACACAACATTGTAAATCAACTATACTCCAATAAAAATTTTAAAAAAAGAAGTCAGAATATCACCTTATTAGACCTCGTACAGGAAAGTGCATGTCAGGCAATGGTAACTCAATTTTTCATCACTCTGCATGTGTTTGCTAAAGATCATGAAAACACTGAAGTGTATGGACTTTGGGATTACAAATAGATTTTAACAAGCAGGCAAATTTGCAAATTCGAATTTGCAAATAATTAGGATCAAATTTACTCCTCTGGTAATGGACTAGAGTGAGTTAAAAAAATTATGAGCAACACACATTCTAATTAAATTTCCTCCCTTCTGTAATTTGCACTTGAACAGAAAATCCAGGGTCTATGTAATTACACAGGAATTATTTTGCAACTAACTAAGCAATGAATTTAGGCAGTTTGGAGTGTGAATCTTTTATCTGTCATTCAGTCTCTGTGTAGCTATTACCACCAATTATATATTTCTAAAATGGGCACAATAACATCTGCTTTATAAAGTTGCTGTGAGAATTGAATGAAGGATGATATATCAATATCTAGCTAAGTTTGGAGCACCTGGTACATTTTCATTAATGCCATTTCTTTTAACTAAGCCTATTTCACACTCAACTCTGTTGTAGCTTCATGGTCCCTCTTGGTTGTTCTTTCCCTCCATTTCTAGGAGACTCCAAGTGAAATAAAGGACTGTTTTTCAGTAATCATTACCCTAAGATTATGATATGCTAATGGTCTTGTTCTTTTTTATGTGTGGTTTTTCATCTGTTTATCAAATATGTTCTTTCAGAGTATAGTGGAGAATAAATTATAAATTAAAAAACAAGCAAATAGATGTACTAATAATGAAGTCATGTTTACTTCTTTAGGCTTTGGTAGAACTGGCTTCCTCTGGAAGATGTATAAAGTCTAGCATTTCTTTTGTAAATAATTATATTACAAGTAAGAGAGAACCTGTGATAGGCAGTGTGCATTTAGGATGGTAGAAGTTATGGTGATGGACAGAACAACAACAATTAAGGATCAGAATTCTAAAATAGATGTTTGCCTGTTCTTGTGAAAGTACAGTATATGAAGAAGCATTTAGAGTTTATGAAGAACAGTGGACTTATTGCTGTGGCATGGCAGAAGCCAAGTATTTTTCTGTATTTAAAGTTTCAGTGACATGAGGGAACTAACACTGAATGACAATTTGAATAGTGCAATCATAATAATAACTGAATCATGAGTTTATTTTGAGCATTCATTATTTATTGAGCATTCTGCTGCAAGTGTACATTGTGTTACTGATTTCTCATTACTATCTTGTGATGTGGAAGAAATTTATGTCTCTACTTTAGAAAAGGAAGTAAACTTAGAAGATTTAAGGAAATAATCTATGGTCACAATGCTCATAAATGATGGGGCTGCAATTAGAACTCAGGTCCATTTCCAGGCTTTGATTTATCTTCTCTAAACTTTCACTTATCTTCAATGACTATTTGGATTAGTAATGAATGCTTTGAAACATTCTAATCAAGTTGCTAGGTTTGTATATAGCTTGCGAATGAGCAGGATCCCAAATCTTCTAAAACAGAGCTTCAAAGCCTTATTTAAAAACCTTTACTTGACAAATAGATCTACTTCAAATATGTGGCTCTTTCATCTGGGAAAAGCAAAGTAAAAAGGGGTAACCCAAACCATACAGAGAATAATTGCTATTGCTGGAATGGTCATCAACATAGAGATTTTGTTAGAAAGAACAACATAAAATTTAGAAGATATAACTAGATTCAGATAGGAAAGAATTAAAATTATTAAAACCAGAAAACTTGTTCCATTTAAATAGAATAAAGCACTTTTTCTTTCTTCCAGGTTTTCCATCCTGACCTACAAAGTATGGTTTATGTTGGAAAATGTTTTCATCTCAGTTATTTTGGTTTCGGGGATAGGTATAATATTAAAACCCATCTCTATCCTGAATGGTTTCTTTTTCAATCAACCCCAGCTTTCAGTGAGTAAAAGGTAACAGAGTGCCTGTGTGAGAACGCAGAAAACAAGGAGATAAAGCTCTAAGATTTTTTTTTTTTCCTCTGTAAAGAGGCTTATACAATGATTGGAGCAGACATCAGGAAATTAGACCAAATGGTAGTGTTAAATCCATTCGCCAACCTACATTCTCCAGTGAAAAATGACATAACTTTTAACAGTTTGGGTGAAAAACTTAAATATGTGGCTAGGATCCTTAATTCCTTTGTGGGTTACTCCCCTAGTAAGTATTTGCTAAAGTTTCACCATATGTACGTTCCTTGGCTTGCACATCAGATCACGTGTAAAATTTGTTTAACAGGCGTATTCTCAAAACAGTTTAAGCCATGAGAGGTCCTTTTCCATTTCCTTGGTAGGTTTTTATTCCTAGTTATTTGTTTAGGGTTTAGAGGAATATGGGAGCGTGTGTGTGTGTGTGTTTAAATGAGTTTTAGGAGATTTTTGGCTTATTTAGAAAACAAAAAACATTCAATAATCTGGTCTTTCATTCCTTGGATTGAAATACTTTCTTAAAGTCAAAATAATACCATTTAACAAAATCAAAGAAAAACATGTAGAAGAGGAAAATGTCCTGTTGTTAACCAAATGAATTTGGACTTTTAATTTTACTTCTAGTTAAGTAATATTTTGCATATCACCGATAAAAAAGCCATACAAGACCAAACATTAAATATCTTTTTTTTTTTTTCAAAAAGTAAAACACTTCAGCAGATTAGATGCTAAGAAGGGGCTTATAACACAAATTGGGAAAACTCCATGCTTTTACTCATACAATGGGTCTTGTTTCTAAGGAGAGTCCTCCTTTCTCTTAACACGGACAGAGGAAGGAGGACAGAATAGATGGCTCCCCAGGGGATGCAATACAAATAATATTCAACGACCCCACCTGTCCAGATTCTTGCTTGAACAGCCTGCCATGGTACCTGACCATCATTATAAAAGAGATTCTTCAACATCTAACATAGGTTGGTTTGATAGCCAGCTGAGAACAAGTCCCTTCCAGAATATGACTTGGTGGGGGAGGGGAAGTCATCCAAAGTGCTCACCGAGGTAAAGACTGAGGCTGGAAGGAAAATACAAAAGATATTTTGGGCTGCCTGGCAATGTGACTCAGGGCAAGCCTTGATTATGATGGTTAGTCATTCCGATGTGGATTCTCAGTGGAATCCATAACTGACACAGAGAGACAAAAGTTGCTCTTTCACATCCTAGGCAGAAAGCACACACCTAACTTTGAAGAAAAAGTTTGGCAAGACCAATTCTTTGAAGCCATTCTGCTCAAAGTTTTTGAAATTTCAACACCATGTCTCTATGGCATGTCTATCAGCATCTGGAAGAGGGTTAGTGGGCCAGCAGACAGGGATGAGTCAAGTCCAACTCATGAGTATATAATCACTCTGCTTTATCTGAGAAATAAATGAGAACGTCTTGTGATAGAAAACCAGTTCACATAACTTTAAACAATAGAAGTAAATTGATTCGCTCATGAAATTAGGAAGTCAAAGGAGGTGCAGCTGAATTTAGGCATGTCTAAATCTAAATGTTCAAATAAGGTCATCAGGTTTGATCTGTTGGTTTCTCTCTTTCTTTTTCTTTGATCTAGTTCCTTCTGGTTGGTTGCAGAAATGGCCATCTGAAGCTGGAGTTTGTAGCATCCCTGTATGTGTGATTCCAGAGAACAAAGAGAAATTTTTTTCTGTTTCAGTGTCCACATCATTCTCCTCCAAGAGGACTTAATATTGACCCTTCTTGTTTGATCTTAATCTCACTTTAAGCTTTTGTCCACACAGTTATGCTGTGCAGGTGTGGGAAAAGCCTCAATTTACTTCCATACTCAGAAAAAACATGTGGTGAGGAGACATGGCTGAAAATGATTTTTGGCAAATGTTCAGGGCTTTACTTCAATCACAAGGAAAAAATGGCTACATGCTGATAACTGCCATTTTTTCAGAGTTTCGCCTGATCTGACAAGTTCTTACTGATAGACACATGCTCTGGAGAATTTCATACTTGTTACTAGGCATAAATTCCTTTTCTGTCAATCTCAGTGGCTAACTGCTATTAAAACAATAATTGTCTTTTAAAATTAAGAAGGTTTTGAAGCAAAAACATGGTAAGCAGCACAACAGCTGTTTTTTTCTTCCTGCTAGTCATAAAAGGGGATCTAAACTTTACAAATTCTTGAAGGACTTGAGCTAATTTACTGGGTTTTTTTTGTTTTTTTGTTTTTTTTTGACTTTCTGAACTTTTTAGACAAACAAGAAGTCATTGAGAGAGGGAAAGAGATGGTGAAAACTGAATCAAAAAAAAAAAAAAAGTCTGACTAAAGTTTTTGTCAGTACATCTTCACTTTAAGAAAATGCAGGTAAATCAGCAGCAAGCATATAAATCAGTAAAACAACTATTGTGAAATATTTACTACCGGACTTTTAAAAATAAAATTTTTGGAAAGCAGTTAATCATTTGATCATGAATTAAAAAATAATCTTGATGGCAGGGCAGAAAAATTTTTAATTTGGAATTAGAGTTTACTGAGAAAAAAAAAAAGAATAAAAAAATCTGAAATACAAACCTAGTGTAAGCCAATAGGGGAAAAGTAGGATTTAATCCACAAAAAAGCTTACAAACATACTCATATCCACAACTTTGCAGGAGTAAGCCCGTCACATAAAGGAAATGTCCTGTCTGTGATACGTTTGCTCTAAAATACGGAGACAGAGCAGTAGTTTACTTAGGCATCCAATAAAATACACCTCCTGTGAATGGTGCTATTTTACCATTCATCCTTCAGCTCCATAGAACAGCCCTGATTGTGCATGAACGATGCTTCAGAAGAGCTTGTGTGTCACTGGAATTATGTTTTATTTATAATAATTGACTCTATTTGGCTTGTGTTCCAGTTTTTAAGAGACCACAGTAGAGGGATCTTGATACATGTGAACACTGTAGCCCATAATGCATCTAATTATGCTGTATTTTGCCATGGTGAGTCACTTTTAATCTGAAACTATGAACTTTTTAAATGTATAATGATAGTTAATAGTATAACGAGGCTTTCAAACAACTGAACACACACACCAGGTGACTTATTCACAGTTGTACAAGGGTATAATACACAGTGATTTCTTCAATGTATTTTCTCTATCTCTACAGAGGTGCCAGAGGGAAATTAGCTATGGAAGCATCAATCAATACTTATAAAGGACTTACTGCGCTTACAGAACTGTGATAACTTCTTTTAACAAAACAAGAGAAACATAAACTATGTTACCTTTAAGCATGCTAAATTTTATCACACCATCAGCAAATGCAATGTCTATTCACCAACGATACTGTCTATCACGGGCTGGAAGAAAGGGAATTTAAGCTGGGCCTTGAGGACCTGTCACATTTAGAGAGTCAGAACCATGGCTTTCATAGAAGTAAAGGCAAATTAGACAAAGATAAAGTGGGAGAAGTGAGCATGCATGTTCAGGGAAGAGGCATGCAATGAGGAGGAACAGACAGAAATGTATTGTTTCGATATAGCAAGCTCAGCTGGGTAAGAAAGGCATAGATTATGGGAGGCTTTCAAATTCACTCACCGCATTTGGAATTTAGATTTAATTTAATAAGTAAAAATAAAAGCTTTCATCTTTCTGGGTAGGAGAATGATATTTGAACAATCATAATGGGCAATGATATTTATCCAACTGACGCAAAGCATAAAGTATGTATTAGAAGGAAAGTAAAGAGTCTAAAAATAGAAGGACATTTAAAGATTACTGTATGAACTATTGGGATTCGGGTCAGATGGCAGTCAAATTTCAACTGAACACCAATTGAAACCTCCACTCTTAAGCAGTTTAACTTAATACCATCACCTAACACAAAGACATTTTAAAATGTTTGTTATGAAGGAAATTCCTATGGAAAATTATGTTTTTGATTAAATTTAATGCAAATATCAGAGGTTTATTTAAAAGAAAAAATATCTTCCCATGAATTTGTCTGAAATATTGGAGAGAAAGGAAGTGAAGCTGTTTTTTCAAGTTCATCAATGTGAAGTGTTGATTCTACTTATGCCGAGTTTAGCCACGTGCTAAATCAAGCCAAGAACTGAGATTTAAATCAGGCACTCACGTCAGATTTTGTTTCTAGGCTCAAACCACTAATTTGTGGGATCTGCTGTATTTTACTCTTTGGGCCACTAACTACTGCTCTTTTGGGGGGCTTTCAATTTACAGCTCTAGAAAACAGAAAGATTTATTGTAGTTTTTCCAACCTTATTTATTTCCAACTATTTTTTTTCATACTAGAATCCCCTGCCTTCAACATTGGAGACAACTTGTTATTTCAATACCTCAACTTTCCTGGTGATTACATTTAAGCTGTACCCCACAGGTGAACAGAGGACTAACCAGGAATTGTAAAGGACTTTATAAATGTAACACTTGTGAAAGTAAAGATGATAATCAATTTCATGGTGAATCCAAGGACAAACTACATAGCCCTCTTTTCATTTCCCTAATTCCAAGCACATTGCATTAAAACAACAACAACAACAAAGCCTGAATGAGATTTGCAGGATTTTAAGACTTTAGTAGGTCTGGTCTCCTTGGCACACTGCAGATAATTCAGTATTATCTGATTGCATTTGTACAGCCAAACGGAAACAGAAAACAAAATCTTTGGGGTTGTTTTGGGGAGATATATTCAGTGATTATCCCAACTGGTTATTGCCTTGAATCTTCTTGATAAGCTGTGGGAATAACATCAGGTAATTACATAATAATAAGTGTTTATGAAAGAAATAGTCTCAAGCACTCTACATCTATTTGCATAGAATGCCAAACTAAATTTTTAATACTGATGTTCCTTTGGGGTATTTGCTTCTTGAGCAATTAGGAGTCACTAAAGGTATACAAATTAAATTCATAAATAGAATATTTTCTTGGAGATTTCCAGTACTAGCAATTGTTGTCATGGCGATTTGTAACACTTTGACACAAAACTATTATAAACAACCAATTTAGAAAAAAACAGAAAAACAAAGCAAACCAAAATTCTGGCAAATGTAATTTTTTCTACAACATAGACCCAGTCTTACTCTTCTCCACTACTCCTTCCCATTATTCAACTCTGTAATCTAGTCAGGGTGATACACCAGATGACCTTTGAATTGAGCCCAAGGTTTCAAGCCTTGGACCTTTGCTGTTAGTGTTTGTCCTACCAAGGAAATCTCATTCCCATGTTAGCCTCTCAAATTATATCCATTTTTAAATTCTCAATTAAAATACCATCTTTCCTGGGATGATTTTTTTTATGCTTCCATCAGAGTTCACCTGGCTTGTCTTGAAATTATTTTGGTGCCTGTCTTATGCTTGCTATAACATTATTAACAATGATGGCAGCGGTGGATTTTGTGTCTTACTCCTTTTTTTCCAATCTCTTGTATTTCTGATACCTGAAGAAGTGTTCCTTGGAAATACAGGCGTTAAATAAGTATCTTCCGACCAGAGGTCAACTTAACTGTAAATTGTTAACAAAAACAAGAGCAGTTCTGGAGTGTTACCTACCCTTTCACACTTCCATGTTCTTTTCTGTTTGTATTTTAGTTAACAAACTAAAAATGGAGCACCTGCCAAATATAGCTATTACTCTGAAAAGATCATCTCTAGGGCTCCCATGGTTTCTCACCCATGGCATGCTAGTGCAAGGATAGACTTAGGGGTCAAATCAACCTGTTCTTGTGTGCCAGCTTCACTGATTGCTAAATGAAATTATTTAACCACTCTAGGATCAGTTTTTCTCGTATGTAAAATGGGACTGGAAAGAGTATTGTGCTGAAGATTAAATGCACAAATGCTGGCAAATGGCTTCACACAGTGCCAGTATATATCAATTGCTCTAGAAGAAGTAGTTGCTTGTAGGCTTTTGAGGGATAGCTAAATACTCTAATTCTTCTCTGCCTTACCCATGTTTTTCAACCTTGCCCATTTCTTAATTTTAGGTACATTTTGCCTTGAAATCTCAGCAGACAACAGATTTCCAAACTATCAAGCCTTTTCTACCATGTGAACCTAAGAAGAGGGACATCTTTTATTTCTTTTTCTTTTTGGCCTGTAATTTTTTCAGTTATTTTTCATTTTTCTACAAACTTGAGGTACAGTTGATTTACATTCTTAGATTATTTTCAGGAGTACAACATAGTGATTCAAAATTTTTATAGATTTTAATCTACAATACAACCTTGTAGCTTCTTTATTTTATACATAGTAGTTTGTACCTCTTAATTCCCTCTCCCCACTAGTAACCACTAGTTTGTACTCTATATCTGTCAGTCTGTTTCTTTTTTGTTATATACACATTTGTTTTATTCTTTTATATTTCACAGGTAAGTGGTAGCATACAGTATTTGTCATTCTCTGTCTGACTTATTTCACTAAGAATAGTACCCTCCAGCTCCACCCATGCTGTTGCAAATGGAAAAATCTCATGCTTTTTTATGACAGAGTAGTATTCCATTGTATTTATATACCACATCTTCTTTATTCATTCATCTGTTGTTGGATACTTAGGTTGCTTCCATATCTTGGCTATGTAAATAATGCTGCTATGAACATTGTATCTCTTTGAATGAGTGTTTTAGTTTTCTTCAGATATATACCCAGGAGTGGAATTGTTGGATCATGTGGTAGTTCAATTTTTAGTTTTTTGAGGAAACTCCATACTGTTTTCCACAGTGGATTTATCAATTTACATTCCAACTAACAGTGTAGAAGGGTTCCCTTTCCTCCACATCCTGGCCAATGTTTGTTAGTGAGGTCTGTGGTGTTTCTGATGATGGCCATTCTGACAGGTTGAGGTAGTACCTTGTTGTGGTTTTCTTTGCATTTTTCTGATGACTAGCAATATTGAGTATCTTTTCATGTACCTGTTGTCCATCTGTATGTCTTTTTTAGAAAAATGTGTCTTCAGGTCTTCTGCCCATTTTTCAGTTGGGTTGTTTGGTTTTTTTGATATTGAGTTGCATGAAGTGCTTATACATTTTGCATGCTAACCCTTATCAATCAATTCATTTGCAGATATTTTCTCCCAGTCAGTACTCTTTTTTTTTATTTTTTTATTTTGTCCATGGTTCCCTTTTCTGTGAAAAAGCTTTTAAGTTTAATTAGCCCCCATTTGTTTATGTTTGCTCTTGTTTCCTTTGCCTTAGGAAACAGATCCAAAAAAATATTGCTACAATTTATGTTGAAGAGGGTTCTGCCTATGTTTTCTTCTAGGATTTTTATGGTTTCTAGTTTTACATTTAGATCTTTAATCCGTTTTGAGTTTATTTTTGCATATGGTATGAGAAAATGTTCTAATTTTATTCTTTTACATGTAGCTGTACAATCTCCTAAGACTAACCAGGAAGAAATAGAAGATATAAACACACTAATTACCAGTGATGATATTGAATTGGTAATGAAAATAAACAACAACAACTCCCGACAAACAAAAGTCTAGGACCACATTGCTTCACAAGTGAATTCTACCTAACATTTAGAGAAGAGTTAACACCTATGCTTCTCAAACTATTCCAAAAAATTGCAGAGGAAGGATAGCTTCCAAACTGATTCTGTGAGGCCAGCATCACCCTGACAGCAAAACCAGACAAAAATATCACAAAAAAAGAAAATTACAGTCCAATATCACTGATGAGCATAGATGCAAAATTCCTCAACAAAATATTAGCAAACTTAATCCAATACATTAAATGAACCATATACCATCCTTGATTTATCCCAGGGATGCAAGAATAGGGACATCTTGTTAAATTTCATTAATTTCTTATCCTCTCCATAGATCGACTTCTCTGTCCTAGATCTAAAGACATTAGGGAAGTGTTGACTGTGTTTGAAGAAAAGACAGATTAGGAAAACAAGGAGTTGGGGATATATGATGCGTTAGAAATTTACATTGATTCAAGATTAGTTGACATTTGTTTAAATCTAACAATTTCCTTCTCAAATGATTACATATATTCCTACTTAATAATGACCAGTGCAGAAAGGCTGAGAGACCTTTGAAGTTCAATTGATAAATTATCTCCAGACCTTGTAAAACTATCATAATCCAGCTTGCTTACTGTATATTCAAATTCAATTTGGGACAATAAGAAAATTGTAGCCATGTGTCAACTTTAGCTGTGTGTGTGTGTGTGTATGTGTGTGAATGTGTGAGCGAGTGGGTGCTCGTATGCACACATGGGGTACATATGCATGTGTGACTGTTAGTAGTGGGTGTGTATGTGTAACTGATTGTAAATATGGCCAGTTGAAAAACTGAGCATAAATGATGAATTCTCAATAGGATGTTTCTATGATCCAGGAACCTATCTGACTTGAAGCAGTTAATTTTCTCTGGTATGCTCCAACACACTGCCAGGGGCATATAGGGTTTCTCCCTGGTGAATGCTATTATGCTATTTATTTCTTATTCTGCTGCACAAGTGGAGGCAAAGACCACAGGATCTTTGAGAATAATTATTTCTTAGTCATATCAGAAAAGAGACTGTATTTTTCTGTATAGGGATGAGTTTTTCTTTCATCCCAGTGGCCTTTTTTCAAAGCGCTGAGAATTTCAGCAAGTGGTCTATCCAGCTTGCCAGCTAGTACACATAGGCAGAATGCTGTGTTTTTGTTATTATGGTCTTTTATAGTCTTTTTAGCACTTTCTCTCTCTCTCTCTCTCTCTCTCTCTATATATATATATATATGCACACACACACACACAATGAAATTACTTTCTATCTTTCCTGGTAAAATTCACAGTTTTTGTTTCACTTTTCAGTTAAAAACATTTATCTTTCTCCCCCTTCCCAAATTCACTCTTCTGGAAATTGAAAATTTACTTCTCTGCTAAACTGTAAGGTATGCCAAACCCCAAGTAGCTCAGGGATCATAAATCAGAAGCCGCTGGTTTAGTCTCTTGTATGAGAAGTCTGTAGAAGTAACCATGGGCCCTGGGATAAGTTTCTCAGGACAGCCAGGAAACCCAGCAGGAAGATATTGAACTTGCCTTAAAGAACTTTCCAAAAGAATGGTCAGGGTTACTGCTTCATATTTTAAACCAGGTTGTAATGCAGATTGTATCTTTTTCAGGTAGGCAAAACCTTCTTTTGCAAGTAGATAAGTGATTCCTTGGGAAATAGCACTTGTTTCCCACCTTTTTTTAGGATTTAAGAGAACTGGACTGGGACTTAAGAGATTCAAGTTCTAGTCCCTGATGACAAGTTAACTAACTGTGACCTTGGGAAAGGGGCACACTCCTGTAGTCTGTTTCCCCATTTGTAATTTGTAAAGAATGATCTCTATGGCCTCATCCAGCTCTAAAACCCTGTGACTCTAAGCTATGACTCCTTTCCGAAACATCTTCTCTCCAAACAAAATTGTCAGAAGGTGTTTGTGTTTGTTTTGCTTTGTTTGTGACTGGGTGTGTCCTTCATTTTATTACTTCCCACCTTTATAAAACAAAAAAGGAATCTCCCTGTGGTCTATAAAAAGGTTTCATATGGAGTGCTGTGTATAACAGCCAGTTTTCCATTTTAATCCTCTAAAAATACCTACTATAATAAAACAAGTGTAGATTGTTACAAAGCCTCTTGCTGACTTGCTACATTGTGAGTGGGCTGCCCTCTACCCACAAAATTTTCAATTGCTAGAAGAGATGAAGTTTAAATATAGCCTGACAACCAGGGTCTAGAGTTGTAATGGCATTTTGTGACCTCTTGATATGTTATCCTATGATGCCTAGAGTTGAAGTGGGAAGAAGCTGTGATGAATAACTTTATCTCCAATTCTATGTTGATTGTCCTCCTCTCAATAATTTCTTTTTGTGAGATAAAATTAGCTCATGCATTTTAAGTACATAAATGTGGATACTCCTACAAGTAAATCTGTAATAGGTAAAAGATTGACTGGTGAGATATGAAACAATGGAAAGGCAAGTGTGTTGGGAAGAGCAAAAGGAAAGTAAAATCAGCACAAAAATGGTGATTAAAGGGCTTATTGGTAAGAAGAAATATGAGAACTTGGCAAATGATGGGGCATGAGACAAGAGGAAGTGGAAGGCCTGGTTGCATCAGCGTTTTTGAACCTGAATAATTGGGAGGAGGGGATGTCATTAGCAGAGATTGGTGGGAAGATCTGTTAAAAGGAGAGTTCAGATCAGGACACGGGGAGTCTGAGAACTTGTGAGGATGCCCAAAGGGAGATGTTCAGCAAACAATTATACATGAGGGATTTGAGGCCTCTGTCTTATGTAATACACTTTAATCCACAAGAATCAAAAATAATTAGAAAATGTGGTTAATTCAGTATTAAGATATTATAAATGTTTATTTTAAAAGCATATAGGTCTTACTCTGTGTTTTCAATGAAGCTAGCTGGTCCTATTAGAATTGAAACTCTTCTAAACTCAGGACAGCTTATATTGGTAACTGATCTTTATTTTAAAAATTATTTTACTTTTTAGTATTTCAATTGACTAACAGTCTAATAAGCATTTTCCTACTCAAAACTAGTTCCTACTGTACAAAATGCTATTTAGTTTACCCAGCTATTTATTATATGTACCTACATAGCTAACACTATGCTCAGGGTACTGTGTGATAAGAAGGAAAGATATGATTTTATCTTAGGTACTGGGCAATTTAAGTCTAGTTGGAGGAATCAGACATGCTGGGGAAAATGGCAGCATACAGCATACAGTCAATCAACATTTATTTACTGAAAACTTAAATATATTTATTTTCCTTTCTTTTTTTTTTGGTTCTCAGTTTTTCTTTCTTTTTTCTATTTTAGAATTTTATTTAATTTTTTATACAGCAGGTTCTTATTAGTTATCCATTTTACACATATTAGTGTACATATGTCAATCCCAATCTCCCAATTCATCACACCTCCACCGTCCCCCACCACTTGCCCCCCTTGGTGTCCATACATTTGTTCTCTACATCTGTGTCTCAATATTAAAAAAACAAACAATCCAATCAAAAAATGGGCAGAAGACCTAAATAGAGATTTCTCCAAAGAAGACATACAGGTGGCCAAGAAGCACATGAAAAGCTTCTCAACATCACTAATTAATAGAGAAATGCAAATCAAAACTACAATGAGGTATCACCTCACACCAGTTAGAATGGCCATCATCAGAAAATCTACAAACAACAAATGCTGGAGAGGGTGTGGAGAAAAGGGAACCCTCTTGCATTGTTGGTGGGAATGTAAATTGATACAGCCACTGTGGAGAACAGTATGGAGGTTCCTTAAAAAACTAAAAATAGAATTACCATAAGACCCAGCAATCCCACTACTGGGCATATACCCAAAGAAAACCATAATTCAAAAAGACACATGAACCCCAATGTTCATTGCAGCACTATTTACAATAGCCAGGACATGGAAGCAACCTAAATGCCCATCAACAGACGAATGGATAAAGAAGATGTGGTACATATATACAATGGAATATTACTCGGCCATAAAAAGGAACGAAATTGGGTCATTTGTAGATACGTGGATGGATCTAGAGACTGTCATACAGAGTGAAGTAAGTCAGAAAGAGAAAAATAAATATCGTATATTAACACACATATGTGGAACCTAGAAAAATGGTACAGATGAACCCGTTTTCAGGGCAGAAATAGAGACACAGATGTAAATATATTTATTTTCAACAGTCATCATCCAGTGGTCTTCAACACATTGGAAGAATTTATCTGGAGGTTGGACATGGATTTCAAACTCAGAACAAAACCAAACTCATCGTACACCTCCTGTCCTCTGCCCCTTCTTTTGTAATTTCTCTTTCTACAAATATCCCCACAACTCTCCATATCACCAAGTCAGAAGTCTAGAATGACTCCTTTCTGTCTACCTATCCTTCTCCTACTCACCCCTGCCACCTCTACTCCCAAGTCAATTTGATTACATTCCTTTGCTTTATATTTCTAAATTGCTACCACTGTTTTTAATAAAGTCCAAATGGAAAGCTCTTTTAGTTCCAATCTCCCATCTCACCACTCCCTTGATCTCAGTGTTAAGCTCCTTTCCATATGAGGTCCTTGGAGTTTTCAGTAATACCTTTCTTCAAGTCTACTTCATTTTGAATTTGCTGGGACCAACCTTTCAATCCTACTGTAACAGACAAAAACTTAGTTTTCCTTTACAGTCCCAGTTAAGAGTTACCTCCTCAGCAAAACCTCCTCTGATTCTCTCTAACCTAACTCTCCCACTCTTGCGCTCCAATAGTCCCCATGCTTGCCCTTAACAGGGAGCTTATAGGCTGGTTTTACTAGACTCTGATCTCTTGCAGGCAAGTAGTATCTCATCTCAATATTGTGATTATTACTATGTTTATTCAAATCTAGTATCTTATTCAGCATTTATTACACTCTAGGCAATTGCAGATGGGATTGAATTGAAAAGATTCACATTCTATGAACATGTTTCTCTGTTGCTTTTCTTGCATCATTGTTTTTCACACTGGGTGCAGGTTTTTCTCTCAGCACTTTTTCCTTTTTTATCTGTACTTTCCCCCTTCCTGTTTTCACTCTCTATACCGCCCCCCCCCATCTCTCATGATATTTATTTGTTGAACCAACTGAAAAACTTCCCTTCTTCCTTGTCCTTTTCCAGCTAGCTAAAATTTTCAGAGCTTCAACTACATATCAGACACAGAGCTAGGAGTTTTCATTGATTATCTCTTAAATTTCATAGCAACTCTATGAAGTTCTGTCCTTTGTTTCATATTACAGATGAGGAAAGTGAGGCCTAGAGAAGTTAAATAATTTGTGCAAGGTCATGTTACTGAATTCAAGCTATACTGCTGGCTGCAAGGTAGGCCTATAAATCAAGAGATGAGGTATTAGGGCAAGGAATAGTGTATTCAGAAAGCCAGCAGACAGAGAAGATGGAGGACTAGTGTCCCAAGGAACCATCTTCCCCGAGTTAGAATTCAGGCTTCTTTTATACTAAACGGGGAAGGTGTGTGAGTAGTTGTTGCAAACTTCTTGGGGCAGGAATCCTTTGCTATTGCAGCTGTCCATGTAGGTTTAGTCACAATGTTCCTATAAACCTCCAATAAGACAAATATTATTCTCTGTTCTGTAACTTTTTCTCTCTATCTGAATGGAAAACTGTTTTACCTTTAAAGTTCAGAGCCTTGAGAATGGGCAATTCTGTATATTTCAGGCTGTGGGCAACATTCTTTTACAAAAGATGCAGAGCCAGCATGACTAAGCACAGGCAACAGAGTACCAAGATTAGAGTAAAGGGATAGATCCAATATAGAGTCAGGTTTGTTCTTCTGTATTAAGTCACACAGCAAGTAAGTGATAAAAGCCAAGGCAATCTGGGTCCAGAATTAGTCTTAACTACTGTGCTTTGTTACATTAAATAGAATTATGCTACTTAATTTTGTTTAAACTGATTTATTCTCTCTACCAAATCATAAGGGAATAATGCTGTGGGTAGGTCCCAAAAGGAAATGGAAAAATAATACGGAGAGGAAAAATGGGTGAAATATGAGGAGATTCTGTAAAAGCAATTTGTATCTATCTTAGTTCTGATCTAGTTACCAAGGAAATCTAAATCAAGTACTTCTGACTTAGGTGTTGTTTCACCACGTTAACCTGCAGGCAGTTTGTGCTCTGTGACTTGAAATTCTGCCATAAACGTTCTTCATCCTAAGGCTTCTCATGTGCTCAGTGTGACCTCTCCTGTGGTTAGGTTTCCACACAAACAACACAAGCAGCAGGCAGACATAAAATATCGCACACACAAGGACCACTTGCTTGCACAAACCATACTACCCTCTCATATTGCTGGAGCTTGTTGAGCAACTCACTCAACATTACATACACTATGCTGGATTTCTTCAGAATCCGACTGAGCTGCATCGAAGCACAATACAGCATCTCACTCCAGACCGTGTATTAAACACTCCAGCACTGGATCTTTCCTGTGTCAGCCGCAAGTGATTCGAGTTAAATCTACTCAAGGATTGCATATTGGATTTTTGCTGGCAAGCTGACATCCCAGATATGTAAGTGCATTATTAAACATAAAATTCACATATTGTTGTATGGAATTTGCAGGAAGAACTCCTGACTGGAAGGAACCTCATTTTGACATCAAAAATCAAGGTCAAGTCTAAGCTGCAAATATAGGTTCTATGAGTGAGTTTCTATGAGTAAGGAAAAAATGGAGTTGCAGTACTTTTGAGCCTTATTACACTATGATTGATGAAGGTCTTAAGCATTGGGATGTTCCTCTTCGCATCCAAATCTTTGTGTCATATCATTACAAATAGAAAGTGGAATACTTAAACTTAAGGAATTAAGCCAGAGAAAAGTTGTTTCTTTTATATGCTTCAAATACCAGGCAAATTGTGCTCTGTGTCAGTGGTGACACATTTAAATGTAGTTACCCTCTGCCCCAAATACATACACTCTTAAGTAGAAAATGTTCATTTTGGTCCAATCTGGTTACAGCTTAAGTAAATGAGCTGGCTTTGATGTTTTCTATGCCTCCCATAATGTAAATGTCATAGCATGGAAGGTTGGGGCCTGATCTAAATTTTAGTCTTCTAGTTTCAACTTATAAATAAATAAGGTGATAGGATTTAGCAGATGAATGAAGCTTCATAAATTAAAAAAAACAAACAAACAATAAAGTTGGTGCTGTGGTCTTAAATATTGGACAGGGATTGCTACCATAAATTGCAATAAATATTTTAATATGGAAAATTACAAACCTACAAAAAAAGAGAAAAGAATATAACAAATCCTAATGTTTTCACCAACACCCAGCTTTGACCATTGTCAACTCAGGGACATGCTTGTTGCCTTTAT
Source organism: Balaenoptera acutorostrata (assembly GCF_949987535.1). Lineage (NCBI taxonomy): Eukaryota > Metazoa > Chordata > Mammalia > Artiodactyla > Balaenopteridae > Balaenoptera > Balaenoptera acutorostrata. The sequence continues at coordinate 163,537,597 of NC_080066.1, forward strand.
ATTTCTATCCACTCTCCTCAGCCCCATAGCATTATGGTGAAATTTGTTTCCCAGACTATTTCATCTGTAAATATTGCAATTTGTATCACTAAAAGGTACAATTCTAAAACTGGAAGCAATAACAGTATTTCTATAGTTTCAAACACACAGTCAGGTTTCAAATATCCTTTATCACCACCTACAATTTTTGCAGTTAGTTTGTTCTAATCAGGAACAGTGAAACTTATTTCATGTGTATTTTAAGACACTCTTTTATTTATACATTGCTCCTTCGTACTTTATTTGTTGAAGAAATTGGATCATTTGTAATGCAGAATTCCCCACAGTCTGGATTTTGCCAAGAATGTGTTGAACACTATTTTTGACTTCATTATTTTTATTAAAAAAAAAAAAAAAAAAAAACACTTTAGGGTAAAATTCTTTCCTTTCACGAGATTCATCATTTTAGATAACAAAAATTAGAAGAGTATTTACCTCAGACTAGGTTTATGTCCTATTTTTCTCTATTGTAAAACATTTTCCTTTATGTTTGTATCTTATGACAAAAGAATATTATGAAAATGAAATGATTTATCAAGTTGTATGAGGCCTTTATAAATAAGTCTTGGTTGCACTGATGGCTATAGCTGTGAAAGAATTTAGGGAGCAGTCTGTTCTGTTGCTTTTGACTGTTGGAAAACCTGAAGCTCACAGAACTCAGGCTAGAATACTTATTTTCAAGGTAAATGGGCTCTTGCTTTATGGAGGCCAAGAGTTCCTCAGAGATGCTCAAGTTCCTCAGACATGCTCCACTTCATAGGATCAGGGGCTGAGATGTGGGGAGTGTGGGTGGCATATAGAGCATAAGCAGGATCTTCCTTTGGCTCTTCACCGGCGTGGCTGACCTCTGTTCAGGGATATCCATGGTGCTGCTGCTGAATTTTTAAGCAGTGCAGTTCAATGTAGAATAATGAACTTGGGACTTGAATAATGACTTTGAGCTGAATTCTATACTCTGGCCAATTAACCACCTATACTTTCTGAATTCTACTTTCCTCATTTATATAATGTAGGTTGTGTAGTAGACTGTATTCCATCTCAAATATAATCCTTAAGGGAGGATTGTACTTCCCCAATGATATTGACATTGGGCTTGGCCTTGGGACTTTGCTGTGCCCATTCTTGGGAAGGGGAATACATCTCACTCAGAAGTCAAGAATTTGACCAATAGAATATGAACAGAATTGAGCTGTGTCATTTCTAGGATGTAGTGGTTTACCATATCTCTCTTTTCTCTTTTCCTGAAAGCTATAGTATCCCAGATAGAGGCTACAGAGCCACAGTTGATTTGCAAGACATGCAGAATGAGCAAGAAATCAATGCTGATTGTGGAAAGTCACCGGGATTTGAGGATTCTTTGTTACTACAGCAGAACTCTACATCCTGCCTGATAAAGATGGTAAAGCATGCTTTATCACCCTTATAGGGTTGTAGTGAAAATCAAATACAGACATGTAATTGAAGGTCGATGTGAAACATCTACCTTCTTTGTACCTTATTCCTTGAACATGTATTTTATATCTTTAACCAGAGTGTAATACCTCAAGAAAACTTCAAATTATGCTGCATTTTGATAGTTTAGAATGAATGGCCTGAACAACATTTTGTATGCCCAGTGTTTAAAGTTAGAATTGTATTAAGGGTGTGACTCTGACAAGTATAAGCTCCATGAAATTAAGCAAATCACTTAATTTCTCTGGGTCTCAGTAAAATTGCTATCCTGTCCTGCTTTTGGCAACAAAGGCTATAACTATGTATAAGTATTTGTTAACATCTTAGAACCATATCAGTTTTTTTTTTTTTTTTTTCTTTTTAGTTACAGAGGTTTTATTGCACTTTTTTCATGCCTGGTAGCCTTCTTTTTCTTTTTTTTTTATATCAAAAGAGTTTATTTTTTATACCCTTGTTATTTTTTATGTTTAAAAATTCTCAAGAAAAGGTGCCCAGAAAGTTAAAATATTTAAAAATTCAAGGTGAAAAGTAGGTAAATGAAAAAGAAAATTTTGAAAATGCATATTAATGCTTATAAAGAAATATTTAATACTGTAATTTTTGATTAGGCAAAAATTAAAATACATAGAATATTAAATACTTTTATAATGCTAAAATATACATCTTCTAGAAGCAGAGAGTTCCTATTCCTACTATCTATTTCACATTCCCTGTTGGTACTTCTGACATTTGGATAAATATCTTCTCAACAAAGTGCTGTTAAAAGGTACAAAAAAGTTGAAAGGCAGACCTAGTTTACACTTAAGAAAATAAAAGGAAAATTTAAAAAAAGGGAAAATGTGATGTTTGTTAATTTCATTTCATGTGGCAGCATCAGTATAATGTGTGTTTTGAGAATGGTGTCTGAAACTGAGTTTATCTCTCGAGTCAGAGTAAAGCCAGTTTGCAGTGCCGGCCACTATTATAGATGTTGGGGAAGCCACAGTGAATAAGACAAATCCTCCATTGCCATGGAGCTTACTATTGTGGGGTCAGGGATGGGGAAGGGGATGAGGAGTTAAAAATAAACAAAAACATATGTGACATATGCTGAATTCAGAATATAGGTAATAGAGGACATGCAAAGGGAGGCTGGGGTGCCTGCTCCAAGAAGGCAACATTGGATCAGAGATGTGAGGCAGTGAAGGACATAGAGAATGAGCCCTTTAGATACACGAGGAAGAGCATTCCAGACAAAGGGAATAGCATGTAATATATGGGACAATACTTCTCATACATGAAGAGTTACAATGAGACCATATGGCTGGAGCTGGTGAGCAAAAGAAAAGAGTGATGGGACCTAATTTCAAAGAAGTAGCAAGAGATGAGTTACCTGAGATGAGTTCCAGTTGATTGTGTGGATGTGGGATTTGAATCTGATGAACTGGGAAGCTATTGCAGGATTTTGAGCAGAGAAGTGGCATGTTTTGACTTAAGTTTTGAAGAGATCACTCTGGCTGCTCTGTTGAGAATCAATTCCTGGGGGTCATGGGTGGAAGCAGAGAAGTGAGTGAGGTGGCTTATGCAGTGATTCAGGTGAGAAATCCTTGGACAGGAACGGTTGTGTAGAGGTTCAGGAAAATTGTCAGATTCTGGATATATTTTGAAGACATAGGAAACAGGATAAGTTGATGAGGTAGATGTGGGGTTTAAGAGAATAAGAGGATGATGGCTACAAGGTGTCAGGCCTGAGCAGCTAGAAGAAAGGAGTTGCCACCTATAAGGGAAAGGATGCAGGTGCGCTTGTTGGGGGAATGTCCATTGTGGGCTGGAATTTTAAAGTGATGTCCCCCAGGCACTGCATAATGTGTGGTGTGAAGATTCAATGGCCCTCTTTCTCCATGTAAAATCTTTTACTCCTAGTTACTCTGAGCTCTCACTTTTGAGTGACTTTTTCATATGTGACTTTATATACACCTGCTGCATCCCTCCATGCAACAAAAGATCGTTGTTCACAGTGCTAAGCCAAACTGTACATTTCTACTTATTATTAAGCATGCATATTGTTTGCTCAATCAGACTGTAAATATCTCAAAATATGAATTCAAGACTTACAACTCTATCTCTAATTATACATAGAATATTTTTGACCATCTAGTCTTGGCAAATACGTGCTTGTGCCAGTTTGAATTAAACTTGTTTACCTCTGGACAGTATCAGAGAAGCACAATATGACAGAGCATCCTTCTGATATAAGTTATAGGCAAATTAATTTGCCTATAGTTTGCCTAACCAACTATAGGGGATGTGGTTCAGGATAATGTTGGTTGATGAGTATTTCAAGCTATGACACTGCCTTCCCTTTATGCTTCCCTTTTGTCTACTTTCCTACAAGATCCAGTTTGAGGTTAGTACTGGTCTGTAGTCAATAATGATAATGATCATCATCATTATTATAATACAGTATAGCAGACCAAACAGTGTGTTATAGGATGGTAACAGTATCTGTTTCCCAGAGGTGCCTGCAAATTCTGAATTTTGCAGAGAAGTTCCTTTTATTTAGGGAAAAACATATTTAAAGGACATTTTAGATATGAAAGGGTCAGCACGCCAATCATGCTCCAGACCCAGGCCCTTAGTGACTGTTTTTCTATTTGCTTAGTGCACCAATCCTCCAGAAATAGGTATATCTTTCTGGTCACTTCTCAAGTGACTCCTTCCTGGAGAGTCCTTTCTTGACAAAATAGTAACTAATGCTTCTCCCCTAATCCCCTGTGTCCCCTATATTATTATTCTCGAAAGCCCTGTTGTTATACATTAGTTATTAGTGTTTTATCTTTCCCTCTCTAGTATCAAGTCCTTGAGGGCTGGGATTTCATCTGGTTTATGTATTGCTATATGCCCAGACACCAGAAAAGTGTTGATGTTAACTAAATATTCATGGAATGAAGAGCTGAATGAAAGGCAAGTTTCAGGCTGTGAAAAGTTGACTAAAAAACTGTAAATTGCTTTCAAGAAAAGTCGGGTCCATGGTTTTTTTGTTTGTTTGTTGTTTTTAATTGAGGGATGAGCAGGGTATCTGGAAGTGATTTGAATGTAACTGATCAATTGCCTTCCTGGGAGCAGCCTAGACACTTGGGTTCAACTGTCTTTGGGACTGGTGGCAGCAAGAAGTGTTTCCTTCCTTATAGTGCTGGCTTCTAAAACAGGTAAGGAAGTATGCATCCAATAAATATTTGGTTCTTCACTTACACTGACTGCCACTAAGGTCAGTTGAAGTTTCAGTGGTTCTCTGGTAGCCAAGAAGCTCTTGAACCTGAAGTCCTCAACCTCACCCAACTTTCTCTCCTTCATGATATCATTGCTCCCTTTGTTAAGTCTTGGCAAAATTTCCTGAAGATTTTCCCCTAAGGTGGAGCTCAATGGTCATGTGTATCTCCATCTTGAATTCATGTATTAGCTCATAGTACAGGGCAATGGAGGGCTGTACATAATCAGTTTAGTTTGGGTGTGGCCTGAGCCGTGCTCTTGGTTCATCTCACTTTAGTTTGGCAAGACTGCAGTCTTCTTTTCCATATCCTTTCTTACTTTCTGTGAATTCTTGGTGAACATCAATATTCTCCTGTCTTATGATTTTACACATTCTATTCCATGAGTCCTGACACATTTCTCTTCTCCAATTAAGTTCTGTTAAGCTAATGCCCTTTAACAAGAGTGGTAAGCAACAGGGACCCGGGCTCGGGAATCAGGAACCCTGTTGGTAGATATAGCTATAGACAGCTATTGTTTTTCATGAAATTCCCTATAGTAAAGTGTAATATTTGTTGACAACTACTGATTTGTTTACGAGTAAATGAAAGGAGAGCTCGTGGTCCCATGTTTTGGGCCAAATTAGATTAGTGAGAGCAGTAGCTGCATGAAGAGTAGTGACAAATTAGACAGGGGTGATCTCAGAGATGCATAGAAAATTATATGTCAGAGAAGGGTGTGGAGTGAAAATCATGGTAATGTATGCATTGGCTAAGGGTCCTCAGATGTATTTACTGGAGGGCTCTAAACTCTTGATTCACAGAAATTAAGGGACTGAGTTATGGAGAATGGGAAAACTAAGGGACAATCAGGTTGTAATAATAATAAGAAAACAGTTACCACTCCATTTATTATTCTGTGCCAGACATTGCACTGAATACACTTCATGAATTCTTTAATTTTCATGATAACACTATGGAATAAATACCCTACTCAATGTTGCCATCTCCATGTTAACTATGGCAGGCTTGATAGAAACCTGAAGGTTTTTCTCAGTTCAGGTGTTCGGTTATCATTTCCTTGAACTGTACCAAAATGGGCATGGTCTTCAGGAATAAGGAAATATCTTTATCAGCTTGCCCAATAGTCAGAACAAAGTCACCTTCCCAATGAGAAAACATTATTACCTTGGTACAAGACAAAGGCTAATACATCCCTCTTTGATCATGTGGAGTCTCATCTGTGCATCTTATTTTTTCATATATGCACACAATTTCATTGAACTGAATGTTGGAAGCAGATCATCCTGGAGTTTCTGGTGTATTTTTAACAATTAAGGACATGTAAAGGGTCTGGCAAAAAAAAAAAATGTTTTTACTATTTAGATACTTTCAGATTTTTCACAACGGATGTTGTATACAATCCAAAACCACATTTAAAACAATGAATATTCAAGTGCATTAGCTTGATTGGACAGAAAACCAATACAAATTGAATAGAACTAAAGCATTTGGGTCTAGAATTTGATCTCTACTCCCATTTATTTACATTACTTGGCCCATTTCCTTTACCTTCTTCTCAGCCATCCCTCAACTTTTATTTTTCCATTTTAGTATGTTTTTGTACACTTAGTACTGGTTGTTCTCCTTTGATCTTACACTCTTGATTTATTTTACCTCAATTAAACATGTTACCCTAAATCATTTTAGGCCATGCGGGTGATTGAGGAGCTTAGAAATAAAACTCTTCTTCATTCATTAGTCTATGCCCCTATTCAATCAGAAGAAAAGTAGCCTTTCTTTTCACTCTCTTTAGTCCATATTTCTTTCTCTAGTTCAGATCCAAGTCTATGAGAGTTTATGAAATCAGCTGGCTAAGTGGAGAAAAGGTCAGTGAATTTACCAGAGTTGGTATGTTAGCTTTGGAAAGATATATTTCTTAGTTATATTCTCTTTTCCCCAAACCCAAATAGGTCCCCTAATTGAGTAATATCTTGAATCATGCTTGTGTGGGGGTAGATTAAATGACTTCTACATTTATTTTAACATTAACTTTCTAGATTTTAAGATTCTATGATGTTCGGTAATTACTTGCTGTATAGCTAAGCAAAATAAGGTGATTTTTCACTTACAAAAGAGCTCTGTAACGGTATTCAGCAATCAATCTTTGATGTGGTGGTAGAAGGTATTAGATTCCTCCCATCTTGTCACTCCAGCATCCTTTAGGATATTCAACTACTAGGCACTTAGGTAGAAAGTAAGGGAGAGGTGTAGAGATGGTATACATTATTTCCATCCAAAATCTACTATCAAGAACTAATCACATGACACACTTTGATGGTATTACTGGGAAACACAGTCCCTGGATAGGTAGCTGCTTCCTATCAACAATTCTAAACCATAGAAGGGGGATCAAAATCTTTGAACAGTTTCTTTCTGTGCCACATATGAATTATGATTTAATTCATAATTATGAATTATGATTTAATTCATAATTATGAATTATGATTTAATAAAATCAATTTATCAGAATTGATTTTTCATAGGGTATAAAGGTAATTAAGGATCAGTGGAAAATTAAAATCAACTCAAATTTTAGTAACCTAAATTCATATTAAAACCATTCCTTAGGAAAAAATAAGGAAAAGATAAACGATTAACATACAATATTTTCTACAAGATGGAGAAATAAATTTAAATCAGGGACCCATCCTCAAAATTTGTCACAGACTTTTATTGTAAATTAGGTTGACTATATTCTTTGACATCTGTTTTTCTAAATTAAAAAAGTAAATCTCATAATTTTAAATTCAAATGTTGGAAGACTTAAGAAATAATTTAGAGAAAGTTTATACTAAGAAAATAATGTATTTAAAATTTTATATATCAGGACCTCCAGACTGACCAATGTGGACATATCTCATAGGATAATTTATAAAAAGACATCAGGGTAGAGCCCTCAGGATGGGCCTCAGCAAAATAAAGAGGAAGAAAAGATCCATCAGCGTTTGAAATGTCAGTGGTAAAGACCTTAAGAGCAGCAATTCATAATTACGGGCATACCTTGTTTTATTGCACAAATATTTGCAATAGAGCAAATGTGCTTCACAGATATTTCATTTTTTAAAAATTAAAGGTTTATGGCAATTCTGCTTTGAGCAAGTATATTGGCACCATTTTTTCCAACAGCATTTGCTCATTTTGTGTCTCTGTGTCACATCTTGGTAATTCCTGCAATATTTCAAACTTTTAAATTATTATTATATTGGCTATGGTGGTGTGTGATTAGTGATCTTTGATGTTACTATTGCAATATTTTAGGATGCCAAAAACTGTACACATTTAAGATGGCAAATAAATGTTTATGTGTGTTCTGACTGCTCCACTGACTGGCCATTCCCCATCTCTCTCCCTGTCCTCAGGCCTCCCTATTCCCTAAGACACAACAATATTGAAATTGGGCCAGTTGATAACCCTATAGTGGCTTCCAGGAGTTCAAGTGAAAGTAAGAGTAGCACATCCCTAACTGTAAATCAAAAGCTAGAAACTATTAAGCTTAGTGAGGAAGGCATGTTAAAAGCTGATATAAGCAGAAAGCTAGGCCTCTTGTGCCAAACAGTAAAGTTGTGAATGCAAAGGAAAAGTTTTTGAAGGAAACTAAAAGTGCCCCTCCAGTGAACACATGATTGATAAGAAAGTGAAACAGTCCTATTGCTGATCTGGAGAAAGTTTTAATAGTCTGGATAGATCAAAGTAGCGACAACATTTCCTTAAGCCAAAACCTAATCCAGAGCAAGTCCCTAATTCTGTTCAATTTTGTGAAGGCTGAGAGAGGTGAGGAAGCTGCAGAAGAAAAGTTTGAAATCTAATAGTGTTAGGTTCATGAGGTCTAAGGAGAGAAGTTGTCTCCATAACGTAAATGTGCAAGATGAAGCAGCAAATGATGAGGGAGAAGCTGCAGCAAGTTATCCAGAAGATCCAGCTAAGATAGCCAATAAAGGTAGCTACACTAAACAACAACTTGCCAATGTAAATGAAACTGCCTTCTATTGGAAGAAGATGCCATCTAGAACCTCCATAGTTAGAGAGGAGAAGTCAATGCCTGGCTTCAAAGCTTCAAAGAACAGGCAGACTCTCTTGTTAGGGGCTAATGCATTTGGTGACTTTAAGCTGAAGTCAATGCTCATTTACCATTCTGAAAATCCTAGGGCCCTTAAGAATTATGCTAAATCTACTCTATAAATGGAACAACAAAGCCTAGATGATAACACATCTGTTTACAGCTTAAGTTTACTGAAAATTTTAAGCCCACTGTTGAGACCTACTGCTCAGAAAAAAAGATTCCTTTCCAAATATTATTGCTCATTGACAATGCACCTGATCACTCAAGAACTCTGATGGAGATGTACAATGAGATGAATGTTGTTTTCATGCCTACTACCACAACATCCATTCTGCAACCCATGGGTCAAGGAGTAATTTCTACTTTCAAGTCTTATTATTTAAGACATGAATTTCATAAGGCAATAGCTGCCACAGATGTGATTCCTCCAATGGATCTAGGCAAAGTCAATTGAAAATGTTTCTGAAAGGATTCAACATTCTAGATGTCATTAAGTACATTCATGATTCATAGGAGGTCAAGTCAAAATATCAACATTAACAGGAGCTTGGAAGAAGCTGATTCCAACTGCCATTGATGACTTTGAGAGGAAGGCTTCCATGGAGGAAGTAGCTGCAGATGTGATGAAAATTGCAAAAGAACTAAACTTATAAATGGGGTCTGACGATGTGACTGAATTGCTGCTATCTCATGACAAAACTTGAATAGATGAGTTGCTTCGTATGAATGAACAGAGAAAAACAATTTTTTTGAAATGGTATCTACTCCTGGCGAAGTTGCTATGAAGATTGTTGAAATGACAACAGAGGATTTAGAGTATTACATAGTCTTAGTTGATAAGACAATGGAAGGGTTTTAGAAGAATGATTCCAATTTTAAAAGAAGTTCTACTGTTGGTAAAATGCTATCAAACAACATTGCATGATAGAGAGAAATTGTCCGTGAAAGGAAGAGTCAACCAATGCAGCAAATTTCATTGTTGTCTTATTTTACGAAATTGCCGCAGCCATGACAACATTCAGCAACCACCACCCTGGTCAGCCATCAGCCATAAACATTGAGGCAAGACTCTCCACCAGCCAAAACTTATGACTCCCTTAAGACCTGATAGTGGTTTGTATTTTTTTTTGCAATAAACTATTTTTTAATTAAGGTATGTACATTTTAAAGGCATAATGCTATTGTACACTTACTAGACGAGAGTATGGTGTGCACATAAGTTTTATATGCACTGAGAAACCAAAAAAAAAAAATTATGTGACTTGACTTTAATTTCAATGTACTGTATGGTCTAGAACTGAACCTGCAATACCTCCAAGGTATTCTTGAGGAACCTGCTAATCTTAGCACTGATCATCAGTTATAATAGTGGAAAAATGTTTTTATTTTGTTTGTTTTCTTAACTGTGTTTGCTTTTAAAGATACTACTGAGGCTTCTCTAAAAATATTTTAAAAAGGACAATATGTTCTTTGAAAGTTAAACTTTGAGACAATACAATGTTTATAATAAAAAAACAATTTAAAGAGATGGTGTAGTTTTCAGCTCTTTAAGACTTACATGTAACTCAGTCAAATGTATTAAGTTATCTAAAAAAAGAATGTGTTCATCAAAAATGGAGTCGAACAGCCACGGAAGCACAGACAGGGGAATCAAAGAAGCATTGCGTGGCAGGTTCCAGCACAGTAGTGGTAAGAGGGAAGGTGCTGTACTCAGTGGGTCTAATGGGCAGCGTTCTGTTTCTAGCAGATAAATTTCAGTTAAGCCCTTCTAGCCAGGCCAGCTGGCAACTCTAGATCTGACTTCATGCTCAACAAGAAGTGATCTAAGTAAGATTTTCTTTCTGAGTATTTATGAGGACTAGATACACTGATCAGCTCATGTGCTTCTTCCAGGCTTTGAGACAGTCATGTTTCTCATTATACAATAATATTTGTTTTCAGCCTTGTAGATCAGTCTTTATTAATAAATCCATTCTTGGTATGCTGAGCAAATAAAATTCATAACCTATAAGTTTGACGGCCAGATTCTGGCCTGAGATGAACTGATTAAGGTAATGAATGACCTTTACATGTAGGCTTTCTAGGAGATAGCTTACTTGCTTCCCTGAAGCTTATTAAAATATCCTCTGTATCACTGCAATGACTAAAACATTCATTTTTTTAATTTTTAAATTTTAGAAGAATCTTAACTATCACTTAATACCAAAATCACTTTACCCAAATGAAAAAAAATGAAGAAAATTTCAATTAGATAGATCAAGAATGCTAATAACACACATTGTAAACTTTATTCCCTATTCCATTTTAGACTTTAGAAAAACAAAAATTACCTTTAGGCGTTATTTACCAACAAATATGTTCATGAATATATTTTGTAGATTATGTAAAAGTAGATAGAGGCAAAAACTATAAATTTTGCCAACTTTGTTTCATAAAGACATGTTTCTTTTATTGCCAGTTACCTCGATGTTTCAAATAGACTAAATGTTTTAAGCAAAGTTGCTAATTTTTAGCAAAATTATTATTTTAGCAAACACATTTTTGTAGAGGCCCTTGCTGCATCATAATAGAAGTGTCCCTTCTGAGTTGTAACAGGATTTGCTTACAGACATCTCTAGTTGTCAGGGACCTCATATGATTTAGGGACTACTCTGGATTCTGAAGCCCGAGCTCATGTCATGGAGGAGGGAGAAAGCCTGAGCAACCACCGTGTGTATTATAAAGTGCCTGCTCTGAGTTGAGAGCTCTCACGTCACTGGAGAGTGTGTGCCCCAGACAGAGCACAGACCTGCGCCCCCAATCCAATTATCCTTATCATTAGTGGGAATCCAACTCCCTCTAACTTTTCAACACTCTTAGTCATCTAGGAGACCCATACAGTTTCCTTTGCCAAGAATGTCAAAGTTTTTATTTTCACGCTGATGGAAATCAAACACAGTCGCTCTCCATTCCATCAAAAACATTGGCGAGGCCAATATGAGAACACTGGTGGTTAGGATACCTCATGGCTCTAATTTCCATGACCTGCGTTTTAAAACTCCACTCAATGTAGGGAATTCACATGCGGTCTGACTATATGGTAAACATAGTGATACAGCCTTTGGTTGGGTGCAAAGAGTCCTGACGCTGCCTTTCTTGTATTGTCTATAAAATTAGCTGCAAGTTGATTTTGGTTCTCAAAATTTACATCATCAAGAATCCATGGCATTTCTTTTCCTTCACAGTTTGGATGAGCTTGTCTACCAGAATTTACTAAGAGGAAACTTCAGGAGTTGAGGGTTGAGGGAATCATACTTATCATCTGCTGTACTAGACACAGTACATATCTACAGCTGTTTTTATTTCCATGACTACTCAATGAAGTAGGTGGACTAATCCCCATTTATGGAAAAGAAAACAGTTTCATAGGGGTCTAAGTGTAAAAAGCTAATAGGTAGTCCCAAGGCTTTGTAATCCTGAACCCATATTCTTTCAACATTACAAATATGAAAATGAACTATTAAGTAATTGTCATAATAATTTTATAGTTCATGATCAAAGATAAGGATTACCATGATTTAGAATTTCTGATCAGCATGTGATAATGAATTCCAGGGTGAGAAGGAGTTCTAAATAATTGTGCATGTTATAAACCAACCTCGGTAGGTCTAGAATTACTGGAGAAGGTGAAGATAAATGATCTAAGTGAAGGAGGGCGTTGACATGGATGAGGCTGGTCAAGGGTATGTCCTGTTTCTAATGGAGGCATGTTAAGTTTCCAGTGTGAAGATCAATAACATAATCTGATTTGTGTTTTAGAGAAGATGCTGGAAACCAGAAGACCAATAATTAGCCTACCAAAAGTCAGAGCAAGAAAAAAAATAAGATTCTCAATGAATGACTTATCTGGGGGAAAATGTACTCATTTAGTTAGGTATTTGAAACACTAAAGAAGCTTTCAGTTGCAGCAGTTGGCTAACACTCCCTTTAAAAAAAACTTTTTTATTTTTAGATAATTACAGTTTCATTAGATAGTTATAAAGAAATATACAGAGGTACTGTGAACCCTTCACCCAGCTGCTCCTAAGGTTAACACATTGTAAAACTATTAGTAATACACTTCTGAAAGAAAAATATATTTATCCATGCTTTACGCTGTATACCAAATTTTTTTTTGCTTTTTTTTTTTTTTTCCTTGGCTGTGCCACACAGCTTGTGGGATCTTAGCTCCCTGACCAGGCATCAAACCCGGGCTCTCCTCAGAGAAAAGGCAGAGTCTTAACCACTGGACCACCGGGGAATTCCCTGTATACCAAATTGATCATAATTCCAAAGTGATTATAATTTTAAAATAAGCAACAATATTGTAAAACTACTAAGAGAAAATAAGTATATAGTTATAGCCTCTTTAATAAAATTTTGAATGCTACACAAAAAGCAAATACCCTAAAGGAAAAAAAAATAGGTTATAATACATATACTTTTGAAAATTTCTTTATGTTAAAACACAAACAACTAGCGAGCCAAAAACCTCTGTGTGATATTTCAGTACTGATCACAGGCAATTCCAAAGGCTTTACCCGACAGGTCTCATGGGGGAAAGTGGCCCTTCACACGCTGGACTTGTTGCACAGACAATGTATTCGGTCTCTGAAGGGAGTTGCAATTAAGGACTTAGGCCCCCCTGGCTGGTGAAGTTTCTCCTGCACTTTACATTCTGGAAGTAACAAGTCAATCATCATGCAAAACAAAACCTGCAAATGACATAGATGTTATGGAGGGGAGTTTCTTCAAGTTCTGAGTAGATGTTTCCAAGACAGGGAGGTCAGGGAATTCCTCTTTAAAGGAATTCTAAAAAAAATTCATAGTAAACTAGTGGAGGACAGGAGGAAAGTACATGCTAGGCATAGGGACAGAATGTGCAAAGTCCTGATGGTGAGAGGAAGCATATGGGGGCGGCCAGTGGAGGCCAGTTGATGTTCTGGAGCACAGAAAAGGATGGGGAGTAGATTCCAGCAAGTACAAGATGGTACTCGGGAGGTAGGCCGCAGTCACATCTTATAGCTAAAGGGGAAGCAATAGCGCATGTTCAGAAAGGATAGATAATAAAAGTCCCAGCCTTTCCCAACAGGTAAAAAATTAGGAATAGTTTGGAGTGACCATTTGAGATCCTGTATTCCAAAGATCATTAAAGAGTAAAGCAATCCGATCCTTGTGCATTGTCCACAGTGTGTTACAATTCCTTTGCTCTGGATTCCAAATCTGAATGACCAGATGTGGCTGATTTTCTGTATAATCAAGTTTTGAGATGTAGCTTGTTATACAAAAGCAGATCAGTTTATGTCACTTCCCTACAGAGAATCAATGATTGACTCCCCAGTAATCTCAGAGTAAAATTTCTTTTTTTTTTTTTTTTGGCTTTGCATGTGTGACCCTAAAGATCTGATCTCTGCTTACTTCTCTTGAATCATCTGCTACCCTCTCTTGACTCCACGCATACCAAGAATTTGATGTTTTCCCAGTGTGCCAGCCTTTCTTTTAGACAGGGCACTGAGATTTTTTTCAGGTGCCTTTCATCCCCTTCCCCTTCTCCTCCTAAGAAATACTTAGCCATCCTTCAGCTTAAGTAAATCTACTCTTAGAGGCCCTCCTATAATCCCCTTTCACCTTGACACCAAAGCTGTATTTCTATTTCCTTTCTTCACACATTGCATCATTTTTTTTGAAGAAAATAATTGTTTACTACACAATATTTGTCTGTAACAGAATCTCTATTTTAATAAAAATTGGATAAGTGGAATCATTCAGTGGGCAGATCAGAGAAAGGCATAATAATGCTATTTGACTTTTGCATAATACAATAACTAAATTCTAAATATACCTTTTGTATATTTAGAATTTGTATATTTAGAATTTTGTAATAAATCACTGATGCATGCAGATCAACATGGATTTTAAAAGGAAGATTAAACAGGAGAGTTGCTGTAACTGTGTCTTGGTCCCAAAATGATTGGAAACTCTGCCACATTGTATAAATAATTCTACAGTTGGGGCCTCAGCTTCTACATTTCTAAAATGAGGGAAATGGGTGATGTACTCTTCAAGAACTCAGCTCTCCGTTCTGCCATACTATGTGATATTGGCTACTATTTCTATCTCTAAAATTATGGAACTGAATATCATGAGTTCTAAAGTCTTACTAGAGGTTTAACTTGTTTGTTTCAATTATTCCTGAGAATTATCCTCTAATTGATGTTGCTTTTGATATTATTTCTTTCCCAGATATAGTCTACTCAATAATTGGATTCATATTTCTAAAATATTATTAACCAGATTAATTTAAAATTCCTGACATTTACACAATAAAATAATCTCTATCTTAAAATGGTATATTTCATGCTGTATTTTATCATATATCTTTATTATATCCTTTGTTGGCTCTTTGAACCCATCTCAATTTCTCTCTTATCCACAGTCCTGCAAATCATTATGGCTTAAATATGGTTTTCAGTTGTTGCTCACTCATAAAAAACCCATAGAAGGCAGGCTTATCTTCCCTTTTATTACCTCTAGTGCTTAACACGGTGATGAGCACATAGCTGGTATGTAGTAGGTTTGTTATGCTTAAACATTCTTCCTCACAGCACTAGGATCTGGGTTTTGAGACTTCCAGGGATGAATGGATTTTGCTGATTCCAATATGTACCCTTTTCTCTGAGCCTCTTTGAACCAAAGACAGTAGATTTTCAAGATGGATTCAATATTTTTCAATTTAGAAATAACTTCAGCTGAAAATTGTATTGATTTATCTGTGATGTAGTGTAAAGGACACAGACACTCTTGAGTCAGAATATTTGACTTTGTGAGGCTCAGTCTCCTCACCAGTCTAAAGGGAATGAAAATGTCTTCTCAATTGATGTTACTGGCTTTCCAAGGGAATCAGGTGAGGAGGGAGCTAGATGAGAAAGCATTCAAATATTGCAGTGTTGTGAGATAAAAGGGACTAATTTTATTGGCAGTAATATAAGTAGTAGTAACAGTAATAGTAGTAGTAGTAATTATACTATCAGTAATTAAGAATCTGGCCCACATAAGGGTGGAGGATATTCTCAGGACTACCTCACATAGCCAAAAATTTCAGAATTAAGTAAATTTATATCTGTGTGTGTCCATATATATTTGTGTGTGTGTGTGTTTGCATACACATATATGTGTTTTATATTAAGGTGTATTTCTATCCATCAGTCATTGCTCCCGTTCTTCATGACTCAAAGTTTGCACTTTTATTTATTTATTTATTTATTCCTTAAATTTATTTATTTATTTATTTATTTATTTTTGGCTGTGTTGGGTCTTCATTTCTGTGTGAGGGCTTTCTCTAGTTGCGGAGAGCGGGGGCCACTCTTCATCGCGGTGCGCGGGCTTCGCACTATCGCGGCCTCTCCTTGCGGAGCACAGGCTCCAGACGCGCAGGCTCAGTAATTGTGGCTCATGGGCCTAGCTGCTCCGCGACATGTGGGATCTTCCCAGACCAGGGCTCGAACCCGTGTCCCCTGCATTGGCAGGCAGATTCTTAACCACTGTGCCACCAGGGAAGCCCTGCACTTTTATTTTTAATTACATATAAGTTGAGTAGTTAAGGCTGAACAAAAGCATGGTGTCTTGATGTTTTCAGTTGTAAGAAACTAAGCATATTCAAAAAGACTCAAGTGGAAAGTTGCTTATTTAAAGACTTCAGCAGATATCCTGTGGATAATCAAGTGTCACAAAGTATTTGGAAATGGTAAGTGGGAACAAAAATCATTGCTTCAGTCTCTCATTGAAGTACATTTACACTTCTGCTCATTTTCTCATTTCCTTTCTCACAGCCTCTGTTTTCTGGGAGTTGCTAATGGACTTGGTTTTTCCTGATGCCTAGTCACACATCAACTTAACATGACTTTTCATTTCAGTAGCCAAACATTATTTTTTTAATTTTTTTATTAACATCTTTATTGGAGTATAATTGCTTTACAATGGTGTGTTAGTTTCTGCTGTATAACAAAGTGAATCAGCTATACATATACATATATCCTCATATCTCCTCCCTCTGGAGTCTCCCTCCCACCCTCCCTAACCCACCCCTCTAGGTGGACACAAAGCACCAAGCTGATCTCCCTGTGCTATGCACCTGCTTCCCACTAGCTATCTATTTTACATATGGTAAGGTGTATATGTGCATGCCACTCTCTCCCTTCCTCCCAGCTTACCCTTCCCCATCTCCGTGTTCTCAAGTCCATTCTCTAGGTCTGAGTCTTTATTCCTGTCCTGCCCCTAGGTTCTTCAGAATCATTTTTTTTTTTTTAGATAACATATATATGTGTTAGCGTATGGTATTTGTATTTCTCTTTCTGACTTACTTCACTCTGTATGACAGACTCTAGGTCCATCCACCTAACTACAAATACCTCAATTTCATTTCCTTTTATGGCTGAGTAATATTCCATTGTATATATGTGTCACATCTTCTTTATCCATTCTCTGTTGATGGACACTTAGGTTGCTTCCATGTCCTGGCTATTGTAAATAGTGCTGCAGTGAACACTGTGGTACATGACTCTTTTTGAATTATGGGTATAATGCCCAGTAGGGTATATGCCCAGTAGTGGAAATGCTGGGTCCGACGGTAGTTCTATTTTTAGTTTTTTAAGGAACCTCCATACTATTCTTAAAAGTGGCTGTATCAATTTATATTCCCACCAACAGTGCAAGAGGGTTGACTTTTCTCCACACCCTCTCCATCATTTACTGTTTGTAGATTTTTTGATGATGGCCATTCTGACCAGGGTGAGGTGATACCTCATTGTAGTTTTGACTTGCATTTCTCTAATGATTAGTGCTGTTGAGCATCCTTTCATGTGTTTGTTGGCAATCTGTATATCTTCTTTCGAGAAATGTCTATTTAGGCCTTCTACCCATTTTTGGATTGGGTTCTTTGTTTTTTGATATTGAGTTGCATGAGCTGCTTGTATATTTTGGAGATTAATCCTTTGTCAGTTGCTTCATTTGCAAATATTTTCTCCCATTCTGAGGGTTGTCTTTTCGTCTTGTTTATGGTTTCCATTGCTGGGCAAAAGCTTTTAAGCTTCATTAGGTCCCATTTGTTTATTTTTGTTTTTATTTCCCTTTCTCTATGAGGTGGGTCTAAAAGAATTTTGCTGTGATTTATGTCATAGAGTGTTCTGCCTACGTTTTCCTCTAAGAGTTTTATAGTGTCTGCCCTTACATTTAGGTCTTTAATCCATTTTGAGATTACTTTTGTGTATGGTGTTAGGAAGTGTGCTAATTTTATTCTTTTACATATAGCTGTCCAGTTTTCCCAGCATCACTTATTGAAGAGGCTGTTTTTCATGATTGTATATTCTTGCCTCCTTTATCAAAGATAAGGTGACCATGTGTGCTTGGCTTTATCTCTGGGATTTCTATCCTGTTCCATTGATCTATACTTCTTTTTTTGTGCCAGTACCATACTGTCTTGGTTACTGTAGCTTTGTGGTATAGTCTGAAGTTTGGGAGCCTGATTCCTCCAGCTCCGTTTTACTTTCTCAAGATTGCTTTGGCTATTCAGGGTCTTTTGTGTTTCTTTTGTGTTTTTTATCATAAATGGGTGTTGAATTTGATGGAACAAATGCTTTATGCCTGAGGTGATCAGGGGAGACCTGAGAAGGGGCTCAGTCCTCACACTGTAATATATAAAAGTGGTCTGTCTCCCTCATCCCAACTGAGGCTCCTGGACTTAGGGGAATTAACCAGTCCCTTAGGTTTCAGAATTATCTTGGTTTGGTTGTTCCCAGCATGAAGAACTAAGTTGTCCTCTTGGTTACCTTTCCTGGAGGTGCACAGAAAGTCAAAAGAGGTCACACATTATGGCTAGTCTGAGATAAGAACGGCATCCAAGGAGCACAGGGTTTTACAACTGGGAAGGCCACAACAAGCCAGCAAGCCATAAATAGAGTGCACTTTTTCTGCATCTACTGAGATGATCATATGGTTTTTCTCCTTCAATTTGTTAATATGGTTGATCACATTGGTTGATTTGCATATATTGAAGGATCCTTGCATACCTGGGATAAACCCCACTTGATCATGGTGTATGATCCTTTTAATGTGTTGTTAGATTCTGTTTGCTAGTACCTTGTTGAGGATTTTTGCATCTATGTTCATCAGAGATATTGGTCTGTACTTTTCTTTTTTTGTGACATCTTTGTCTGGTTTTGGTATCAGGGTGATGGTGGCCTCGTAAAATGAGTTTGGGAGTGTTCCTCCCTCTGCCATATTTTGGAAGAGTTTGAGAAGGATAGGTGTTAGCTCTTCTCTAAATGTTTGATAGAATTCACCTGTGAAGCCACCTGGTCCTGGGCTTTTGTTTCTTGGAAGATTTTTAATCACAGTTTCAATTTCAGTGCTTATGATTGGTCTGTTTATATTTTCTATTTCTTCCTGATTCAGTATGGGAGGTTGTGCTCTTCTAAGAATCTGTCCATTTCTTCTAGGTTGTCCATTTTATTGGCATATAGTTGCAAGTAGTATTCTCTCATGATCCTTTGTATTTCTGTGGTGTCAGTTGTTACTTCTCCTTTCTCATTTCTAATTCTATTGATTTGAGTCTCCTCCCTTTTTTTTTTTTTGATGACTCTGGCTAATGGTTTATCAATTTTTTTTGTCTTCTCAAAGAACCAGCTTTTAGTTTTATTGATATTTGCTATTATTTCCTTCATTTCTTTTTCATGTATTTCTGATCTGATCTTTTTGATTTCTTTCCTTCTGCTAACTTTGGGGTTTTTTGGTTCTTCTTTCTCTAATTGCTTTAGGTGTAAGGTTAGGTTGTTTATTTGAGATGTTTCTTATTTCTTGAGGTAGGATTGTATTGCTATAAGCTTCCCTCTTAGAACTGCTTTTGCTGCATCCCATAGGTTATTGGTCATCGTGTTTTCACTGTCATTTGTTTGTAGGTATTTTTTGATTTCATCCTTGATTTCTTCAATGATCTCTTGCTTATTTATTAGTGTATTGTTTAGCCTCCATGTGTTTGTATTTTTTAGAGATTTTTTCCTGTAATTGATATCTAGTCTCATAGCATTGTGGTCGGAAAAGATACTTGATATGATTTCAATTTTCTTAAATTTCCCAAGGCTTGATTTGTGACCCAACATATGGTCTATCCTGGGGAATGTTCCATGGGCATTTGAGAAGAAAGTGTATTCTGTTGTTTTTGGATGGAATGTCATATAAATATCAATTAAGTCCACCTTGTTTATTGTTTCATTTAAAGCTTGTGTTTCCTTATTTTCATTTTGGATGATCTGTCCATTGGTGAAAGTGGGGTGTTAAAGTCCCCTACTATGATTGTGTTACTGTCGATTTCCCCTTTTATGGCTGTTAGCAGTTGCCTTATATATTGAGGTGCTCCTATGTTGGGTGCATAAATATTTACAATTGTTATATCTTCTTCTTGGATTGATCCCTTGATCATTATGTAGTGTTCTTCTTTTTCTCTTGTAATGGTCTTTATTTTAAAGTCTATTTTGTCTGATATGAGAATTGCTACTCCAGCTTTCTTTTGATTTCCATTTGCATGGAATATCTTTTTCCACCCCCTCACTTTCAGTCTCTATGTGTCCCTAAGTCTGAAGTGGGTCTCCTGTAGACAACATATATACGGGTCTTGTTTTTGTATCTATTCAACCAGTCTATGTCTTTTGGTTGGAGCATTTAATCCATATACTTTTAAGGTAGTTATCAATATGTATGTTCCTTTTTCCATTTTCTTAATTGTTTTAGGTTTGTTTTTGTAGGTGTTTTCCTTCTCTTGTGTTTCCTGCCTAGAGAAGTTCCTTTAGCATTTGTTGTAAAGCTGGTTTGGTGGTGCTGAATTCTCTTAGCTTTTCCATGTCTGTAAAGGTTTTAATTTCTCTGTCAAATCTGAATGAGATCTTTGCTGGGTAGAGCAATCTTGGTTGTAGGTTTTTCCCTTTCATCACTTTAAATATATCCTACCACTCCCTTCTGGCTTGCAGTGTTTCTGCTGAAAGTACAGCTGTTAACCATATGGGGATTCCGTTTTATGTTATTTGTTGCTTTTCCCTTGCTGTTTTTGATATTTTTTCTTTGTACTTAATTTTTGATAGTTTGATTAATATGCGTCTTGGCATGTTTCTCCCTGGAGTTATCCTGTATGGGATTCTCTGTGCTTCCTGGGGTTGATTGACTATTTCCTTTCCCATACTAGGGAAGTTTTCAACTGTAATCTCTTCAAATATTTTCTCAGTCCCTTTTGTTTCTCTTCTGCTTCTGGGACACCTTTAATCTGTGATAGTTATTTCCACTATTTTATCTTCCAGGTCACGTATCCATTCTTCTGCCTCAGTTATTCTGTTATTGATTCCTTCTAGAGAATTTTTAATTTCATTTATTGTGTTGTTCATCCTTGTTAAACGTTTCTTTTATTTTTTTCCATTCTATTTCCAAGATTTTGGATCCTCTTTACTATCATTACTCTGAATTCTTTTTCAGGTAGACTGCCTATTTCCTCTTCATTTGTTTGGTCTGTTGGGTTTTTACCTTGCTCCTTCACCTGCTGTGTATTTCTCTGTCTTTCATTTTGCTTCACTTACTGTGTTTAGGCTCTTCTTTTCACAGGCTGCAGCTTCGTAGTTTCTGTTGTTTTTGGCATCTGCCCCCAGTGGGTAAGGTTGGTTCAGTGGGTTGTGTAGGCTTCCTGGTGGAGGGGATTGGTGCCTGTGTTCTGGTGGGTGAGGCTAGATCTTGTCTTTCTAGTGGGCAGGACTGCACCTCCTGGTGTGTTTTGGAGTGTCTGTGAACTTATTATGATTCTAGGCAGCCTCTCTGCTAATGGGTGGGGTTGTGTTCCTGTCTTGCTAGTTGTTTGGCATAATGTGTCCAACTCTGTTGCTTGCTGGTCGTTGAGTGGAGCTGGGTCTTAACGTTGAGATGGAGATCTCTGGGAGAGCTTTCGCTGTTTGATATTATGTGGGGCCAGGAGGTCTCTAGTGGACCAATGTCCTGAACTTGGCACTCCCACCTCAGAGGCTCAGGTCTGACACCCGGCCAAAGCACCAAGACACTTTCAGCCACACAGCTGAGAAATAAAGATAGAAAGAAAGAAAAAGAAAGAAAGAAAGAAAGAAAGGAAGGAAGGAAAAAAGGAAAGAAGGAAGGAAGAAACAAAGAAGGGAGAAAGAAAGAAAGAAAGAAAGAAAAGAAAAAATAAAATAAAGTTATTAAAATAAAAAAAGTTTTTAATATTATTAAAAATAAAAAAGTAATAAAACAAAAGAAAAGAAAGAAAGAAAGAAGAGAACAGCCAAACTAAAAAAAGAAATCCACCAATGATAATAAGCACTAAAGGAAAAAAAAAAAAAAAGCTAAAACCTGACAGACAGACCCTAGGACAAATGGTAAAAGCAGAGCTATATAGAGAAAATCACACAAAGAAGCATACACATACACACTTCCAAAAAGAGAAAAAGGAAAAAAAAATATATATATATATATAGAAAAAAAAAAGAAAAGGAAGAGAGCAATGAAATCAATAAACAAATCTACCAATGATAATAAGCCCCAAATACTAAGATAAACATAAAACCAGAAACAAATCAGATGCAGAATGCAAACCCCATGTCTACAGTTGCTCCCAATGTCCACCGCCTCAGTTTTGGGATGATTCGTTGTCTCTTTAGGTGTTCCACAGATGCAGGGTATGTCAAGTTGATTACGGAGATTTAATCTGCTGCTCCTGAGCCTCCTGGGAGAAATTTCCCTTTCTTTTCTTTGTTCACACAGCTCCTGTGGTTCAGCTTTGGATTTGGCCCCGACTTTGCATGTAGGTTGCTGGAGGGCATCTGTTCCCCACCCAGACAGGACAGGGTTAAAGTAGCAGCTGAATAGGGGGCTCTGGCTTACTCAGGCCAAGGGGAGTGAAGGGTACAAATGTGGGGTAAGCCTGCAGCTGCAGAGGCCAGCATGACTTTGCACCAGCCTGAGGCGTGCCATGTGTTCTCCTGGGGAAGTTGTCCCTGGATCATGGGACCCTGGCAGTGGAGGGCTGCACAGGGTCCCAGGAGGGGTGGTGTGGATAGTGACCTATGTTTGCACACAGGCTTCTTGGTGGCTGCAGCAGCAGCCTTAGTGTTTCATGCCCGTCTCTGGTGTCCGTGCTGAAAGTCGTGGCTCGCACCCATCTCTGTAGTTCATTTAGGCAGTGCTCTGAATACCCTCTCCTCTTGCACCCCAAAGCAATGGTCTCTTGACTCTTAGGCAGTTCCAGACTTTTTCCTGTACTCCTTCCCAGCTAGCTGTCGTGCACTAGCCCCCTTCAGGCTGTGTTCATGCAGCCAACCCCAGTCCTCTCCCTGGAGTCTGACCTCCGAAGCCCGAGCCTCAGCTCCCAGGCCCCACCTGCCCTGGTGGCTGAGAAGACAATCCTCTCGGACTGGTCAGTGTTGGTCGGCACCGATCCTTTGTGTGGGAATCTCTCTGCTTTGCCCTCTGCACCCCTGTTGCTGTGCTTTCTTCCGTGGCTCAGAAGCTACCCCCTGCCCACCCACCATCTCCGCTAGTGAAGGGGCTTCCTAGTGTGTGGAAACCATTCGTCCTTTAAAGCTCCCTCCCAGAGGGGCAAGTCTTGTCTCTATTCTTTTGTCTCTGGTTTTTCTTTTGCCTTACCCAGGTATGTGGGGAGTTTCCTGCCTTTTGGGAAGTCTGAGGTCTTCTGCCAGTGTTCAGTAGGTGTTTGTAGGAGTTGTTCCAGGTGTAGATGCATTTTTGTTGTATTTGTGGGGAGGAAGGTGATCTCCACTTCTTACTCCTCTGCCATCTTGAAGGTCCTCCCCACACATTGCATCTTAATCATTAAAAAATAATTCTTTCTCCCCAAATCTATGATGGCATGAGGAAAAGTATATTTTTTTAATGTTTATTTCAGTATCCATGCTTAACACGATGGCTGCTACATATTTTGAAGGAATGAAGGCATCTGTGCATATATTAAACATTTGTTCCTTGTAATGATCCATTCAATAAATTCCAGTTTTGGTACAGGAAGTAGAGAAGTTCTGATTAATGTACTATGGATTGTTTTTGAATGACTACATCTGAGTCTATTTGAATCATTTTATTCTTCAACTATTTGTATGGACTTTGCGCTTTTATGTACATGGTCAGATTTAAGCTTCTGGAGGAAAAGATAGTGTTTGTCTGGTATTTGTATTCCCAGGTAGCACAAACCACAGATTATCACATATCATTGACACTCTTCAATTTTTTATTTCTTTTGAAACACACAAAGACAGAGATGTTAGTGTGAGTTTTTTACATCTGATCTTTTACCAAATTCTTCTCATATCTCTTGCTCATGGGGTTGTCTCCACACCACAAGAGCATTTTCTCCTATTCCCACAGCCAAACTGAACTGGAAATTTAACTCAGATTGCATTCTTGACATCCCTACTTAGGCTGTTCTTAATCAATGCAGTTGTTATTTCTAAGGCAGTTGTTGTAATTATATTTTTGTTGGCTTTCTTCATTATATTTCTTCTCCAGATGGTCCACAGTTTAGGTTTTTGGCTTCCTTCCTAATATCAAACTCTAAGAATATTACACCATCTTCTTTTAAAAACAAATCTCAAATGGTTTCTTACTTGCCAATGGCTAGATCTTTGAAAGTCCTCCTCCTGGGACCCTTCATATCTCAGTGATTTCATTATGGAAGAGAACCCCCTGGGGAGATCCTGTTTTTCATTTCAGCCTGAACAATGTTCTGGCAAAACTCTGAT
Source organism: Balaenoptera acutorostrata (assembly GCF_949987535.1). Lineage (NCBI taxonomy): Eukaryota > Metazoa > Chordata > Mammalia > Artiodactyla > Balaenopteridae > Balaenoptera > Balaenoptera acutorostrata. The sequence goes on from NC_080066.1 coordinate 163,562,250, forward strand.
ACTGCGGATTAGATTTTGACATCCTTACTTTTATATAAAACATTATAAAAGCATTCTCCTCTGAAAATTCTGAATTGAAACTCATGAACTACCTGACTCATGACAAAATTAACTGGAAAACAAGACCATGTTTTATAAAACAAGCAAGAATAGTCATCTGCAGTGAGAGTCTTGGAAGAGTTTGTAGCTCAAATACAAAGGCATTTTGAGTATTTATCTAAATTTTAAAGAATGTCATCTCCCTGTTCATGTCTTTAACACAAGGAAGCCCAACACCAGTGTATCAATTCTCTGTGCTTAGTTTTCTTTTTATCTTAAAATAATACACATAGTCTCATTTTTTTCCACTGAGGATGAAATAAGTTAAATCATGTAAAATGCTTAGAAAAATGTTTGATTAAAAAAAAAGCCTTGGGGCTTCCCTGGTGGCGCAGCGGTTGAGAATCTGCCTGCTAATGCAGGGGACACGGGTTTGAGCCCTGGTCTGGGAAGATCCCACATGCCACGGAGCAACTGGGCCCGTGAGCCACAACTGCTGAGCCTGCGCGTCTGGAGCCTGTGCCCCGCAACGGGAGGGGCCGCAATAGCGAGAGGCCCGCACACCGCGATGAAGAGTGGCCTCCGCTTGCCGCAACTAGAGAAAGCCCTCGCACAAAACAAAGACCCAACACAGCTAAATAAATAAATAAAGTAGCTATAAAAAAAAAAAAGCAAGCTCTTCTCTACTCCTTCTATAAAAAAAAAAAAGCCTCAATAAATGTTAATTATTATTATTAGTAGTAGTACGCATTGATATACTGTGCTAGCATTAAATGTTCGTCATGAACACAAAATTATTGTGTTTATATATAATTAGTGGGATTTGCCTTTGGTGATATCTTCCTGCCTCTCTTTTAAAGAAAATGAATAGTAAGAACTAAAATCACATGTAGTTTGTTACACGATCAGCTAATTTAACTTAGTCAGTGGACAGAAATACTTGAAGTGCTATTTCACCCTAACATTTCAAACTTTAACACTTTAACAGTGAGAGAATAATTAGTAAATACATGAAAGTTTCTGGCAGGAGAAAGAGAGAAGGAATTGAGAGGGGGAAAATAAGAAAAGTCACTTGGCTTTTAGAAAGAAGGCACATGAAAAATCTGGGAGAAGGATTCCTTGTCATTGTTAATGACATACTGGCACCCATGATTTCACTTCAGAAGCAGCTGTCTTAATGGCTGGAGGCGACTTCCAGTCATTCAAAGGGATGATTCTATCTCAGTTGTCATACAGGTGTCATATGGTGTCATTTTGTGTAAGAGAATCTACCATAAGTAATTATAATGGTGAATATGGCAGGTCCACACCAGTCCTATTTACCAGCATATACCCTGCCACTATCATGGTGCCGACCCCTTTATTGAGCTTGTTCTCAATCAATACTTGTGGAATGAAAGAGTAAAAGAATGAATGTAAAAAAGAAATAAATATCACATGATTGAAACATTTATACATTTCACAAATTAAAAATAGTAAATATATAGATAGTGGTTCTGAACTTTAACTAAATCACCTGGGAATTTAAAAAAAAAATCCTGATTCTCAAACTGTGTTCCAGACCACTTAAATCAGAATCTCTGGCAGTGGGATCCAGGTCTCAACATTATTTTAAATAATCTTTTCAAGTGTTTCCACCAGGCAGCCCACATTGACAATGACTGGTCTAGACCAAAACCAATGGAACACAGTAAATGGGATCCAAAAGAAAGCCTGATGCAAAGGAATCAAAACAGCCTCGTGGATCATCACTATTGAAGATGAATTTGGTTTCAAGTTACTTCACCAAATGATTTTATATCTGAATGTCCAAATTCTCCACCTCCATATTTTAGGATGGATAGTGATTACTTAAAGCCATATACTGAAACTTAACTCACTCCAGCAGTTCTACTTAACATACTTTACTCACACTATTAAAGTGATCATTTTCCATTAGCATAGATGCACTGCCCTTGCTTTGTGCTACCCTGTATAGTCAGAAGCAGCCTAGCTGATATCCTTCAATGCCTATTAGAATAACGGGTCATGCTTTGCTTTTTGTGGTATATTTTCTAATATAACAAAGGGGTTTTTTTGGATTTTATTTTATTTTTAATTTTTTTAAACTTTTTATTTTATATTGAAGTATAGTTGATTAACAATGTTGTGATAGTTTATTATAACAAAGTTAACAATAATAATAAAGCAAACACACATGTATAACCTCTGAGCAGAAGTCAATCTGCCTTTACTCACTGCCCCTTTCCGGACAAATACAATCACCCACATCTTATCCTCTATATCCCTCTCTTGTCCATATCTCCTAATTCCTATTCTGAGAAAAGAAATGCAGAATATTGCTGCATTGGCTCAATAAGACTTCAAGATTTAGGTCATGTTACTGTTTTTTTTTTTTCTTTTTCTTTCATTCATTCAAGAAATATTGACTGAGCTGTATTATGTTACATACTCTCTCAGGCTCTGGGAATAAAACAATAAATAAAATAGGCAAAACAAACAAACAAACAAAATCCCTGCCCTGTGAAGTTTATATTCCTGTGAGAGAGAAAGAAAATAAACAAGGGGAAGTAGTACAATATATAGTAGTTGAGATGTTAAAAGTGTTAAAGAGAAAAAGAAAGCAGGGCAAGAAGATGAAAAGTATTAGAGGGTTGACATCACCAAGATGGCAGCATAGGAGAATCCAGCCTCTGTCCTCCAACAAAGATCAACAATTAGACTGCTATCTATGAATAAAAACAGCTCTTGCATAGCTCTGGAGTCTACCTGAGAAACTTCAGAAACACAGTGAAACAAAAAACACGAGACTAACCGCACAAAAAGAGAAGGAAGACAGATTTATTTTGCCTGCGTCATCCCCTCCTCCAAGCTGACATTGCTCAGTTCCAGGAGGGAACCCCCCAGCTAGAAAGAGTTCCCCTTGCTGGGAAAGAAAGAGCAGGATGAGCAACCAACCCACCCAACCTTTTGGGGGAACAGCACAAAGGTCTCATTTAATTTCACCCCACTCAGACCATCAAAGCTGAGACAAATAGAGACAGCGAGGAACAAGGAAGAAGAGCAGGGGTCACCAATAAATGCCACACAACAGGAGCAATCTCAGTTCAGTGTGACCTGCTTGACAGACAAACTCAGCAGCTTTACCACTGAAGAAGAAACCAATGGCCAGCACAGCTACAGCAGAGCCCGTGCAGGTTTCACCACATTTTACCCCACAGGTATTCATGTTCACTAATGCCAGGCACCCGAGTCCCTTCTCTTCACCATCCCCATCTGAGCCCAGGAACCCTGCACCAGCAGCCAGCCCAGCCCTCTGCGGCTGCATGAAAGCAAGGCACTCGTCCAGACCCCTCTGGTTGACCTCCACTGTCATGCACCTGCTCTGGGCTAGCGCCTCCAGCTGTGCACTTGCATGTCACTGGCCTGACTCCTGTCACCAGCCTCCACTATGCATACACACATGGGGGGAGAGTGCACAGCCACAGGACAGCAGGCCTGATAGCTGGGGCCCCCATAGCTGCTTATAGGCTTGGATCAGACCCTGTCTACTCTCATTGGCCTGCATCACTGTGCTCACCTGCAGCTGCTTCTCCAGTTGAGCACCTGAAGTTCCCCAGCCCAACCCCTATCACTGGCTTCCACTGCCATATGCCAAAGTTGAGACCTACTAGACACAGTAATATACACTGACAACCAGGGCTCCTGTAGCCACTTGTATGTCCACAGTTTGCTCCAGCTCTTGCTTTCTGCCCTGGTCCCCACCGTTATGTATGTGCCTGCAACTGGCCCCTTCCATTACACAGGTGTTCACAGCTGGCCCCCAGTCAAGTGTGTGTACACCACAGACTCTGGGCACTACTGTTGCCTGCCTTGGTCCTTAGCAGCTATTCCTGAAGGCACAGCTGAGGACCCCAATAGTCCTTGCACAAAAGCCCTTGCAGACACTGTGGACCCCCTACAAGTATTGCCAAGGACCATACAGTTGTCAGTGCTGTGGGCAGCGAAGACCTGAGCCAAAGAGACACCATGCTTCCCAGGCTCTGGTGCCGCTACACCCCACACTTGGTGCCATGCACCCCTAGACCTGGAGTCACAGCATGCTCCAGCCGCCCCTCTCCTACAAGTGAACGTCTTCCTTCACCACATCAGTCCCTGAAGTCTGGAAGACGTGAATGCTTCTTGAAATGTGCAAACACTTTGCAAATGCAAAGATACAGGGATCACAAAGAACCAGGGAAAACTGACTCCACCAAAGGAGTCAGTGAACCTCCAGTACCTGGCCCCAAAGAAATAGAGATCCAGGTATTAACTGACAAATAATTCAAAATAATTGTTCTGAAGGAGCTCAGAGAGCCAGAAGAGAACACAGATAAATAATTTAATGATATCAGAAAAATAATACAAGCACAAAAAAATTCAGGAAAAAAGATAGAAAACATAAACAAGAATCAAACAGAAATTTTGGAGCTGAAGAATACAATGACTAAACTGAAGAATTCAATAGAGAGATTCAACAGTAGTCTTGACCAAGTAGAAGAAAGACTGAAACACAATGAAGAAAACCTATATGATCTATGGGGTACCATCAAACTAACCAATTTGCAAATTATTGAATTCCCAGAAAGAGAAGAGGAAGAGGAGGCAGAAAGTTTATTTTAAAAAAAAAATTGCTGAGATTTTCCCAAATCTGGGGAAAGTTTTGGATATCCAAGTTCATGAAGCTCATAGGTCAGTAAACAAAATCAACTTAAAGAGATCTTCTCCAAGGCACATTATAATAAAACTGTCAAAAATTAAAGACAAAGAGAGAATCTTAAAAGCAACAAGAGAAAAAATGCTTGGGACTTTTAAGGGAACCCTCATAAGGCTATCAACAGATTTCTCAGCAGAAACATTACAGTCCATGAGAGAGGGAGTGATATATTTAAACTTCTGAAAGAAGCAAAAGGGGGGTAATCAAGAATACTTTACACAGCAAAGCTGTCCTTCAGAAATGAAGAGAGATAAAGACTTTCTTAGACAAACATAAGCTGAGGGGATTTATCACCATAAACCTACTTTATAAGAAATGCTGAAAGGAGTTCTTCAAACTGAAATGAAAGATGGTGATTCATAACATAAACACATATGAAAATATATGACACACTGGTAAAGGTAAGTACATAGTCAAATAGATTATTCTAATACTATAATATGGTGGATTGTTAACCATTTGATCTAATATAAAGATTAAAGGATGAGAGTATTTAAAAAAAAACAACCTATAGCTACAATAATTTGTTAATGAATGCACAATATAGAAAGAGATAAATTATGGCATGAAAAAGGTAGAGTTTTTTGTAAGTGATTAAATTAAGTTGTTATGAAAATAAAATGGACTGTTATATCTATAAGAAGTTTTATGTAAGTCTCATGGTAACCACAAAGCAAAAAGCTATAATATATTCACAAAAGATAGAGAAGGAAATCAAAGCATACCACTATGGAAAATCATCAATTCTCAAAGGAAGGCAACAAGAGAGAAAGCAAGGGATAAAGGAACTCCAAAAACAGCCAGGAAACAGTAAGATGGTGTTAGTAAGTCCTTACCTATCAATAAGTACTCTAATTGTGAATGGATTGAATTTTTAAATCAAAAGACATGGAGTGGTAGGATGGACTAAAAAAAAACAAAACCAAACCAAGACTCTAGTATATGCTGCTTACAACACACTGACTTCAGCTTTAAGGATACACACAGACTCAAAGTGAATGGCTAGAAGGAGATATTTCATGCAAGTAGAAACCAAAAGAGACCAAGAGTAGCTGTACTTATATGAGACAAAATAAACTTTAGGCTGAAGTGTTAACAAGAAAGAAAGAAGTTCATTTTATGATGATAAAGAGGTCAATTTATCAAGAAGATATAATAATCATAAATATATATGCACCCAACATCAGAGCACCTAAATGTATTACACAAATACAAAAAGTTCTGAAGGGAGAAATAGACAGCAATACAATGATAGTAGAGGACTTCAATATCCTAAATTTAACAATGGATAGTTTACCCATACAGAAAATCAACAAGCAAATGTTGGACTGGAGGCATACCTTAGCCAATGGACCTAACAGATGTAATAGAACATTCCATCCAATAGCAAAAGAATACACATTCTTCTCAAGCACTCATGGAGGATTCTCCAGGGTAGATCATGATAGTTCAAAGAACAAATTTTATCAAACTTAAAAAGATTAAAATCATACCAAGTATTTTTTTTTTCTGACCACAGTGGTATGAAACTAGAAATCAATAACAGGAGGAAAGCTGGAAAATTTACAAACATGTGGAAATTAAACAACACACTTCTGAACAGCCAATAGATCAAAGAATTAAAAAAAGGGACATTAAAAAAAACTTGAAATAAAGGAAAATAGGAACACAACACACCAAAACATATGGAGTACTGCAAAATCAGTTTTAAGAAGGATGTTTATAGCAATAAACACCTACATTAAGAAAAAAGAAAAATCTTAAATAAATAAACTAGAAAAAGAAGAACAAAGTTAGAAGAAAGAAAATAACAAAGATTAGATCAGAAATAAATGAAATAGAGAACGGAAAAACAACAGAAAAGATCAACAACATCAAGAGTTGTTTTTTTAAAAAAGATAAACTTAATGAACTTTTAACTAGACTAAGAAAAAAAGAAAGAAGACTCAGATAAATTCAGAAATGAAAATGGAGACATTACAGCTGATACCACAGATATACAAAGGCTCATAACAGACCACTGTGAACAATTATACACCAACAAATTTGATAAACTAGAATAAATGGACATAATCTTAGAAATATGCAACATACCAAGACTGAATCACAAAGAAATAGAAAATCTGAACAAACCAATTACTAGTAAGATTAAATCGGTAATCAAAAGCTTTTCAACAAAGAAGAAGTGCAGGACCAGATGGTTTCACTGGTGAATTCCACCAAAAGTTAAAATAATTAACACCAACCTTTCTCAAATCCTTGCAAAAAATTGAAAAAGTAAAAAAGAGGGAACACTTCCAAACTCATCTTAAGAAGCCAGTGTTATCCTGATACCAGATGAGGATACTACAAGAAAAAAAAAAAATCTATAGATCAGTATGTTTGATGAATGTAGATGCAAAAATTCACAACAAATAGTAGCAAACCAAATTTAACAGCACATTAAAAGGATTCTACACCATGATAAATTGGGTTTTTCCCCTAGGATGCAAGGATGGTTCATCACATACAAATCAATAAATGTGATACATCACATTAATAGAATGAAAGATAAAAATCATGTGATCCTCTCAACTGATGCAAAAAATAATAATTTGACAAAATACATCACGATAAAAACAGTCAGAAATTGGGTAAAGAAGGAATGTACCTCACCATAATAAAGGCTATATACGACAAGCCCACAGCTAATATACTAAATAATGAAAGCTTGAAAACTTTTCCTCTAAGATCAGGAACAAGACAAAGATGTCCACTCACCACTTCTGTTCAGCATGGTACTGGAATTCCTAGTCAGAGAAATTGGGCAACAAAAAAGAAATCAAAGGCATCCAAATCAGAAAGGAAGCAGGAAAATTGTCTTTGTTTGCAGATAACATAATATTTTATATAGAAAATACTAAAAACTCCACCAAAAAGCTATTGGAACTAATCAACAAATTCAGTAACTTTAAAGAATATAAAGTCAACATACAAAAAACAGTTGCATTTGTATACCCTAACAATGAAATATCTGAAAAAGAATATTATTTAGCCTTGAAAAAGAAGGGAATCCTGCCATTTTCATCAACATGGATGGACCTTGAAAGCATTACGTTAAATAAAATAAGTCAGACTGACAAAGACAAATAGTGTATAGCATTTTTTATATGTGGTATCTAAGAAAGCTGAACTCATGGAAATAGAGAGTAGAAAGGGTGTCACCAGGGGCTGGGGTGTTGGGAAATGGGAACATGTTGTTCAAAAGGTATAAACTTCCAGTTTTTGTTTTTTTTTTTTTCAAACATCTTTATTGAAGTATAATTGCCTTACAATAGTGTGTTAGCATCTGCTTTATAACAAAGTGAATCTGTTATACATATACAATATGTTCCCATTTCTCTTCCCTCTTGCATCTCCCTCCCTCCCACCCTCCCCATCCCACCCCTCTAGGTGGTCACAAAGCACCGAGCTGATCTCCCTGTGCTATGCGGCTGCTTCCCACTAGCTATCTATTTTACATTTGGTAGTGTATATATGTCCATGACACTCTCTTACCCTGTCACATCTCACCCCACCCCCTCCCCATATCCTCAAGTCCATTCTCTAGTAGGTCTGTGTCTTTATTCCCGTCTTGCCACTAGGTTCTTCCTGGCCTTTTTTTTTTTTTTTTCCCTTAGATTCCATATATATGTGTTAGCAGACTGTATTTGTTTTTCTCTTTCTGACTTACTTCACTCTGTATGACAGACTCTAACTCCATCCACCTCATTACAAATACCTCCATTTCATTTCTTTTTATGGCTGAGTAATATTCCATTGTATATATGTGCCACATCTTCTTTATCCATTCATCTGTCGATGGACATTTAGGTTGCTTCCATGTCCTGGCTATTGTAAATAGAGCTGCAATGAACATTTTGGTACATGACTCTTTTTGACCTATGGTTTTCTCAGGGTATATGCCCAGTAGTGGGATTGCTGGGTCGTATGGTAGTTCTATTTGTAGTTTTTTAAGGAACCTCCATACTGTTCTCCATAGTGGCTGTATCAATTTACATTCCCACCAACAGTGCAAGAGTGTTCCCTTTCCTCCACACCCTCTCCAGCATTTATTGTTTCTAGATTTTTTGATGATGGCCATTCTGACCGGTGTGAGATGATATCTCATTGTAGTTTTGATTTGCATTTCTCTAATGATTAATGATGTTGAGCATTCTTTCATGTGTCTGTAGGCCATCTGTATATCTTCTTTGGAGAAATGTCTATTTAGATCTTCTGCCCATTTTTGGATTGGGTTGTTCGTTTTTTTGTTATTGAGCTGCATGAGCTGCTTGTAAATCTTGGAGATTAATCCTTTGTCAGTTGCTTCATTTGCAAATATTTTCTCCCATTCTGAGGGTTGTCTTTTGGTCTTGTTTATGGTTTCCTTTGCTGTGCAAAAGCTTTTCAGTTTCATTAGGTCCCATTTGTTTATTTGTGTTCTTATTTCCATTTCTCTGGGAGCTGGGTCAAAAAGAATCTTGCTGTGATGTATGTCATAGAGTGTTCTGCCTATGTTTTCCTCTAAGAGTTTGATAGTGTCTGCCCTTACACTTAGGTCTTTAATCCATTTTGAGTTTATTTTTGTGCATGGTGTCAGGGAGTGTTCTAATTTCATACTTTTACATGTTCCTGTCCAATTTTCCCAGCACCACTTATTGAAGACGCTGTCTTTTCTCCACTGTATATGCTTGCCTCCTTTATCAAAGATAAGTTGACCATATGTGTGTGGGTTTATCTCTGGGCTTTCTATCCTGTTCCATTGATCTATATTTCTGTTTTTGTGCCAATACCAAACTGTCTTGATTACTGAAGCTTTGTAATATAGTCTGAAGTCAGGGAGCCTGATTCCCCCAGCTCCATTTTTCGTTCTCAAGATTGCTTTGGCTATTCGGGGTCTTTTGTGTTTCCATACAATTGTGAAATTTTTTGTTCTAGTTCTGTGAAAAATGCCAGTGGTAGTTTGATAGGGATTGCATTGAATCTGTAGATTGCTTTGGGTAGTAGAGACATTTTCACAATGTTGATTCTTCCAATCCAGGAACATAGTATATCTCTCCATCTATTTGTATCATCTTTAATTTCTTTCATCAGTGTCTTATAATTTTCTGCATACAGGTCTTTTGTCTCCTTAGGTAGGTTTATTCCTAGATATTTTATTCTTTTTGTTGCAATGGTAAATGGGAGTGTTTTCTTAATTTCACTTTCAGATTTTTCGTCATTAGTGTATAGAAACGCAAGAGATTTCTGTGCATTAATTTTGTATCCTGCTACTTTACCAAATTCATTGATTAGCTCTAGGAGTTTTCTGGTAGCATCTTTAGGATTCTCTATGTATAGTATCATGTCATCTGCAAATAGTGACAGCTTTACTTCTTCTTTTCCAATTTGGATTCCTTTTATTTCTTTGTCTTCTCTGATTGCTGTGGCTAGGACTTCCAGAACTATGTTGAATAATAGTGGTGAGAGTGGGCAACCTTGTCTTGTTCCTGATCTTAGTGGAAATGGTTTCAGTTTTACACCATTGAGGACAATGTTGGCTGTGGGTTTGTCATATATGGCCTTTATTATGTTGAGGAAAGTTCCCTCTATGCCTACTTTCTGCAGGGCTTTTATCATAAATGGGTGTTGAATTTTGTCAAAAGCTTTCTCTGCATCTATTGAGATGATCATATGGTTTTTCTCCTTCAATTTGTTAATATGGTGTATCACATTGATTGATTTGCGTATATTGAAGAATCCTTGCATTCCTGGGATAAACCCCACTTGATCATGGTGTATGATCCTTTTAATGTGCTGTTGGATTCTGTTTGCTAGTATTTTGTTGAGGATTTTTGCATCTATGTTCATCAGTGATATTGGCCTGTAGTTTTCTTTCTTTGTGACATCTTTGTCTGGTTTTGGTATCAGGGTGATGGTGGCCTCGTAGAATGAGTTTGGGAGTGTTCCTCCCTCTGCAATATTTTGGAAGAGTTTGAGAAGGATAGGTGTTAGCTCTTCTCTAAATGTTTGATAGAATTCGCCTGTGAAGCCATCTGGTCCTGGGCTTTTGTTTGTTGGAAGGTTTTTAATCACAGTTTCAATTTCAGTGCTTGTGATTGGTCTGTTCATATTTTCTATTTCTTCCTGGTTCAGTCTCGGCAGTTTGTGCATTTCTAAGAATCTGTCCATTTCTTCCAGGTTGTCCATTTTATTGGCATATAGTTGCTTGTAGTAATCTCTCATGATCTTTTGTATTTCTGCGGTGTCAGTGGTTACTTCTCCTTTTTCATTTCTAATTCTATTGATCTGAGTCTTCTCCCTTTTTCTCTTGATGAGTCTGGCTAATGGTTTATCAATTTTGTTTATCTTCTCAAAGAACCAGCTTTTAGTTTCATTGATTTTTGCTATTGTTTCCTTCATTTCTTTTTCATTTATTTCTGACCTGATCTTTATAATTTCTTTCCTTCTGCTGGCTTTGGGGTTTTTTTGTTCTTCTTTCTCTAATTGCTTTAGGTGCAAGGTTAGGTTGTTTATTCGAGATGTTTCCTGTTTCTTGAGGTAGGTTTGTATTGCTATAAACTTCCCTCTTAGCACTGCTTTTGCTGTGTCCCATAGGTTTTGGGTCGTCGTGTCTCCATTGTCATTTGTTTCTAGGTATTTTTTGATTTCCCCTTTGATTTCTTCAGTAATCACTTCGTTATTAAGTAATGTATTGTGTAGCCTCCATGTGTTTGTATTTTTTACAGATCTTTTCCTGTAATTGATATCTAGTCTCATAGCGTTGTGGTCGGAAAAGATACTTGATACAATTTCAATTTTCTTAAATTTACCAAGGTTTGATTTGTGACCCAAGATATGATCTATCCTGGAGAATGTTCCATGAGCACTTGAGAAAAATGTGTATTCTGTTGTTTTTGGGTGGAATGTCCTATAAATATCAATTAAGTCCATATTGTTTAATGTATCATTTAAAGCTTGTGTTTCCTTATTCATTTTCATTTTGGATGATCTGTCCATTGGTGAAAGTGGGGTGTTAAAGTCCCCTACTATGATTGTGTTGCTGTCAATTTCCCCTTTCATGGCTGTTAGTATTTGCCTTATGTATTGAGGTGCTCCTATGTTGGGTGCATAAATATTTACAATTGTTATACCTTCCTCTTGGATCGATCCCTTGATCATTATATAGTGTCCTTCTTTGTCTCTTGTAATAGTCTTTATTTTAAAGTCTATTTTGTCTGATATGAGAATTGCTACTCCAGCTTTCTTTTGATTTCCATTTGCATGGAATATCTTTTTCCATCCCCTCACTTTCAGTCTGTATGTGTCCCTAGGTCTGAAGTGGGTCTCTTGTAGACAGCATATGTATGGGTCTTGTTTTTGTATCCATTCAGCCAGCCTGTGTCTTTTGGTGGGAGCATTTAATCCATTTACATTCAAGGTAATTATCGATATGTATGTTCCTATTCCCATTTTCTTAAATGTATTGGGTTTGTTATTGTAGGTGTTTTCCTTCTCTTGTGTTTCTTGCCTAGAGAAGTTCCTTTAGCATTTGTTGTAAAGCTGGTTTGGTGGTGCTGAATTCTCTCAGCTTTTGCTTGTCTGTAAAGGTTTTAATTTCTCCATCGAATCTGAATGAGATCCTTGCTGGGTAGAGTAATCTTGGTTGTAGGTTTTTCTCCTTCATGACTTTAAGTATATCCTGCCACTCCCTTCTGGCTTGCAGAGTTTCTGCTGAGAGATCAGATGTTAACCTTATGGGGATTCCCTTGTGTGTTATTTGTTTTTTTTCCCTTGCTGCCTTTAATATGTTTTCCTTATATTTAATTTTTGACAGTTTGATTAATATGTGTCTTGGCGTGTTCCTCCTTGGGTTTATCCTGTATGGGACTCTCTGTGCTTCCAGGACTTGATTAACTATTTCCTTTCCCATATTAGGGAAGTTTTCAACTATAATCTCTTCAAAAATTTTCTCAGTCCCTTTCTTTTTCTCTTCTTCTTCTGGTACCCCTATAATTCGAATGTTGGCACGTTTAATGTTGTCCCAGAGGTCCCTGAGACTGTCCTCAGTTCTTTTCATTCTTTTTTCTTTATCCTGCTCTGTAGTAGCTATTTCCACCATTTTATCTTCCAGGTCACTTATCCTTTCTTCTGCCTCAGTTATTCTACTATTGATCCCATCTAGAGTATTTTTAATTTCATTTATTGTGTTTTTCATCATTGCTTGGTTCCTCTTTAGTTCTTCTACATCCTTGTTAAATGTTTCTTGCAAACTTCCAGTTTTAAGGTGAATAAGTTCTGGGAATCTGATATACAGCATGGTGATTATAGTTAATAATACTGTGTTTTATACTTGAAAGTTACTAAAAGAGTAGATTTTAATGTTCTCACCATAGAAAAGAAAGGGTAATTATGTGACATGATGAAGGTGTTAGCCAATGCTACAGTAGTAATCATTTTGAAATCTATAAGTATATCAAATCAACATGTTGTACACCTTAAGTTACACAATGGTGAAAATCAATTATTTCACAATAAAGCTGGAAAAAAGTATTAGGGGGCACATGGAAACAGTCATTTCAAAATAAGCTAAAGAAAGTTCCATGGGGAAAATAATATTGTGGTAAAAATTTGAATAAGAGTGGGAATGAAAAATGTAGATATTTGAAGAATGAGCATTTTGAGAGAGGAGTTTTTAAAAACAGGGAAAAAAAGAAATCAATGTTGCTGGAGCAATCAGTAGGGAAAGGACTAGTAGGATATATGTCAGAGAAATAGAAGTGAGAGGGCAGATCATGTAAAATTTATAGGCCATTGTAAAGGACTGTGGTTTCTGCTCTGGGGAAAGGGAGAAGCCTCTGCAGGTTTGGATGTGTGTTTATGTTTTTCTCCCCTAGGAACATCACTAGTCTATTACTAACATTTTACTTTAATTTTGCTGATGTTTACAATGTATATGATTGGAATTGTCTAAGAGGTACTCTTTTGTTTCTGACTCCTTTTGCTCATTATTATGCCTGTTGAATCCCTCCATAATATTGTGTGCACTTGCATTTCATTCATTCACATTACCTTATAGTATTCCATTGAATCGATATGCCCCAATTTTTGTATTCATTCTGCCATATGTGGTTGAGTAGATTACAGTTTGGGAGCATTGTGAATGTGTGTTGTTATGAGCATTCTTTTGGTCAATGCATTTCTGTGCAGAATATTTACTAGAAATGGAATTTCTGGTTCAGGGGTTCTGTACATATTTAGCTTTCATAATGCATGCAGTTCAATGGTGCCAAAATAATGCCTGCAAAGTCCAAAATTTATGAGATGAGCCTGGGCAGGTTGGCAGGGCAGAGAGATGGAACCAGTGACTGTCATGTTAAGGAGTCACGTTGGACTGATTTACTGAATAATGGATGGTCAAGAAGGGCTTTAAGAAGTGAATGACATAATCAGGATTACACTTAAATAGATGATCCTGTCTGTGATGTAAAAGAAGATATGACAGGAACAGCCAATTAGGACACACAGGTATTTGCCTAGAGAAGAAAGGTAGTAAAGACACAGAGGAGGTAACAGCTTTGAGAAAAACTTAGGAGATGAAATAAGGGCCTCATCAACTGATGTTGGGAGTGGTGAGTCATGGAGAGAGAGTAGCAAAGACTCCCTACACCGTAGCTTGGACAACTGCATAGGTTCATGGGTCTAAATCAGAAGCAGATTATAGAAGAAAGTATAATTTCAGGAGGAAATTAATAAATGTGGTGTTGGACATGTTGAATTCAAGAGGTTAGATGAAGATCACTGAAGTCTAGCAGGTAGTCACATAAAAAAGTTTGAAGCCAAAGCTCATGGTCTGACTAGAGAGAGAGATTTAGGAATCATCAGTGCCGTTTTGTTTCAGAAACCATCAGAGCTCTGGGTGACTTGAAAGAGTCTGCAGAATCAGAAGAACAATGGGCTCAAGACAGAAATGTAAGGAACCACAATGTCGGCTGGGTAGGCAGGGGAGGAAGCATCTACAAAGATAGACAGCTGTGGAATGGAGGTGAGAGGTAAGCTGTGCATTTAAAAGAATTGAAGGTACTGACAAACGAAGCAGAGAATGGATTCATGAACATTAAGGGCTGAAAAATAGCTGTTGAATTTGACAGCTGGGAAGTTACTGCTGACTCTAGTGATAGCAATATTGCTTGGGTTATGGGGGCAGAAACCAACTTCAAGGTTGAAAGTGAGAACATGATTACGTGGAATAAAGTCACGTCTGTCCTCAAGGAGTTTGCGTGAGAGTCAGGAGAGCAGGAGTGAGATTAGAAGGAGATATTGGATCAAGAAGAGTTGTTTGGTTATTCTTCATCTTTTTATTTAGACTTAGGATGGGGCACATGAGGGTGCTTAAAAAATGAGAAGAAGGTGTGAACCAGAATTGTGTGAGAAACTAAAGATATAGAAAAGATAGTTGGAAGGGATGAAGAAACAGTCATCAGAAAGAACCTGGGACAGTGTTGCTATCACTATCCAGCTCTTTCCTTTTATGATGGTCTCCATCAATCTCAATTTTAGGAAACCAACTTCACTCATTTCACTCATGTACATTACCTGTCCTGGCCCACATTACATCATATAATGATAATAATATTGACAACAAATAAAATGTATCGAGTGTACCCTGTGACCTAGGCACTGTGTTACACGTTTTACACATTATCTATAACTGAGAAACAACCATTAAACTCAAAAGTATTTACCCAACTTCTAGATGGAAAACTGAGCCTCAGAGTACTATGAACAAATTTCCTAAGGCAACGGTGAATGAGAAGCTACCAGGATTTAAATCCAGCTCTGCCTGGATCCAAAGTCTATACTCTTTCCACTAAATCCGGCTGACTTGACTCCTGTAATATTTGTATTTAAGTTTGTGTATCATCTTGATAAGAATCTGGCAGGGACCAGTCCTTTTCTTAGCTGTTCAAGTAGGTAAAGCTTGTATCCAGTTCCTCTGATTTTATGCCCTGAGAGTAAAGAGTAAGCGATCTGTAGTGCTAGTTGTCTCTTGATGCACTAAAGCAGGTTCAACTTCAATAAATCAAAGAGTTCCTCTGCCCCTTCCAAGCATCCATAGCAGAGTATTTGATGAATGTCTTTTCTAAGCATTCCTTATTACTAGTTACTAAAGAGAAAAGCAGAAAGACTGACTATTTGGTGTGGCTTTCTAATAAAGGGCCCTACAAGCCTTAAGACATAATAAAGCACTGTATTACTTTTATGGCCTTAGTTTATTAGAGTTTGGCTTGGTTGAATTTTAGCTAATGTGATTTGCAAACAATCTATATTTTAAGTAAGTACCTTTTAAATTTCACTGATGCTCTTTATAGAGGCATTTGGAAGAGCAAAAGGAGGACTGTCTATATATGAATCATGCCATTAGAGAGACTGTTCTCTGACACGGGCAAATCATACATATTGCAAGGAATGGCCTCCTTTTGAGGGCTACAGACATGTTTTCCCAAAGATGCTCCTGGGGAAATTCATGGGGCCAAAGTTATTCTCTCTGGGATATGAAATAATGTTTGGGAGATCCAAGCTAGAAATAAACATTGACTGTTCTCTTTAAGTAGCAGATACAGCAACCCTCCTAACCCCAAGGCAAGACAGGGTGTGTGGATGGACATACGTGGCCCTTATGTCTCTAATGGCAGCTTGATGGCATCCATTTCAGCTGCAACTTTTCTAATTCACTTTTGGAGCATGTTTATTAATTTGAAAAGAATGAAGACTGCCGAGTAAGATATTGTCCATCTGTAGTTATGACGTTCCTTCAAAAACAAAATCATAACCCTTTATCACACCTTGATACTTTAGGTGAAAAATTCACTAAGAATTCTTGCTTGCTCTTACCCTTATCTGACACTTGGATTGTATTAACATTTCTATTTTATTTTAACTTATCCATTTAACAGATATTTGGTGCATATTCTGTGCTAGGCCCTTGATATACAGTATTGAATCATATTGATTGAGATCGTTTTCTTGTGACTTTGGCATGCTTGTTGGGAATACATTTTAAGCAAATAATTATAAGGGTATATATGACATTAAAAATTTTAATCAATGTGGTGAAGCCCAAGAGGTCAGGAGAAAGTATGATGAGGGAGATATAATTTTTATTAATAAAGACCTCCTTGAGGAAGCTGGAATTTAGAATGACACCTGAGGTAGGAGGTTAACCAGGTTCACAGTAACAGTGAGAACCCCCTGTGCCATATGATACATAACTTAGGAGAACCACTTTCCTAGTGAATGGAGGCTCCTTGTTTGAGATAGTCTTTTCTGGAAGGAGATTGATGCAAAATGGAAATCAACCTGCATTGAAGATACCATTATGTGCTGAAGATTTTCCACACACTATCTCATTTACTTCTCACCATAAGCCACTAATGTTGGTGTGATCACCCCCGTTTTAAACACAACAAGAACAAAAAACAATAAAAGCTGAGGTTCAGATTATCTGAGGTAATATCTTCAGAACTGATTGTTTGGGGACGTCAACAATGTTTTTTTCTATCACCAGCATGATCTAAAATGTATTCTGATAAGACTTGTTCTATAAGAGTTGGTATTAGACATAGATACATAGGCACACACAAAAGCACACAAAGATACAGTCATACTCACACATGCACATACATGAACACCTGGGTTTTCTTGGTTAAATGCATTGGGCGATTTGAAGGTAAGCAATGCTACCCCAGCTTGTAGCACAAACAGATATGCACTGAGAATCTCCAAGAAGTGTGCTGGGCCTTCAGAGGGTCAATCAATAGCACCCTACTTCCCAATCCAAATTCAAAATGAATTAAAAGGTAGACATAAGCGTCAGACAATTGGTAATCAAAATATCAGCTTTCCTACCTAAAAAGCTGAATTGGAGAAGCTGGCTTTAGATGTCTAGCCCTGATGGGCTTGCTAATACCTAACCTCAGAATTAGATTTATCCAGCTGGTCTAAGGCAAGGCTGGATAACTAGTAGGTCATACCTATACGGCCCGGTCCATGTAGAGACCAAGATCAGAATGGATCCTTCCTGCAAAGATGGATACATGAAAATAGGAAAGTCAAAGTGGTTAATTTTAGCATCATCAGCTCCTTCTCACAAATACATTCATCAGACAAGTAATTTTCCCCCAGGAGACTAAGGCAGCAGAGAGAGGCTGGGAGTATTTTCCTAATGGAATTTCCTCCATCTGGAAACAGGAAGGTGGAGGAAAAGGAGTTTCTAACTTATAGGAAGTAGAGAATATACCCCAGACTTTTAAAAATAGATTTTATTTTTCAGGACTGTTTCAGGTTCACAACAAGATTGAGCAGCAAGTATAGAGAGTTCCCATCTATCCCAGGGAATTGATTTTTTTTTCATATTTCATGATAAAAATAAACATTTGAACACTTCACTCAGTGCTACAAATTGCTCTATCTATTGGTTAATTTAATGTTCACAGTAACCTTATGATAGATATACTATTATTGTTATTTTACAAATGAGGAAACTGAGGCATAGAAAATGTAAAATTTTAAATCTTTAGATTTGATGATTTTTATCATTGATATTTCATAGTTTAGAGAATCTATGACTCTAGATAGACACTTGCTTTCCAGGTATCATTAGCCTGAACCCAGATACACTGTCACAGGGATGGGTCTTAATGGATATTACCCTTTTCTTGTTCTCCCCCAGATTTTTTATGATGTCATCCTCTAGTGAAGACTACTTTACAGTGCTTGTTAAAGCATCTTAGGATATGTTCTAGAGGTCTGAGTACAATGAACATCTGTCTTGATTTCTCCAATAGTCACACTGAGGGTCTCCTGTGTACTTTTCCAGTGGTTTCCCATATTTTATTCTGATCCTTTTGAAACGGGTGATGGCAACATTGGCCAAAATAAGAAATAAAAAAAGCATCATTTGTAGCACAGGTTACTAAATTATTGCACATCCATTTTCTCTAGGAAATTTAATTAATTATTGAGTAAACATGGCTTCCTATTGATTCTATGTTGATTACTTTCTAATATGAAAAATGGAACCATGCCATGATGTTACTTGAGCACAGCAGATCAGAGGCTCTATTGTGCAAGAAATGGAATAAAGGATATTGGCGTTTCTGTGGAAGGAGGGTATCTGTCCCCATGTGAAAGAGGTTGTCTTTCTATAATCTCAAAAATAAATTGTGAACGAGAAGGAAAAGTAATATTAGCAACGAGGTTTAGGTTGCATGGAAGACTTCATTTGTCACTGATCTTCCTGATGATATCACAGTACCCCTTAAACATTATTGAAGTCTATTTATAATAAATGACTGTGCAGAACCGGCTCTAAATATTCAGTGTAACCTCTGATTTTCAAATCAGAGGAAGGAGAGAGTAATACATGTTAACTGTTAGGCAGATTAAACAAACTTCTTCAGAAATTCATCCCATGCAGCATCTCTCCACCTAGAATCTGTTCTCCTGTGTGTGTGTAAAGAAGTTTTATAGCACAACCATTATAATCAGTACAAGGGAGAAAACTTGCTCTATCAAATTTAACAGTAACCCAAAATTAGTGGATTCACGGTCATAAATTTTTTTTTAAACATCTCTATTGGAGTATAATTGCTTTAAAATGTTGTGTTAGTTTCTGCTGTATAACAAAGTGAATCAGCTATATACATATGTATATCCCCATATCCCCTCCCTCTTGCGTCTCCCTCCCACCCTCCTTATCCCACCCTTCTAGGTGGTCACAAAGCACCGAGCTGATCTCCCTGTGCTATGCAGCTGCTTCCTACTAGCTATCTATTTTACATTCGGTAGTGTATATATGTCCATGCCACTCTCTCACTTCGTCCTAGCTTACCCTTCCCCCTCCCTGTGTCCTCAAGTCCATTCTATACGTCTGTGTCTTTATTCCTGTCCTGCCCCTAGGTTCTTCAGAATCATTTCTTTTATTTAGATTCCATATATATGTGTTAGCGTATGGTATTTGTTTCTTTCTTTCTTTTTTTTTTTAAACATCTTTATTGAAGTATAATTGCTTCACAATGGTGTGTTAGTTTCTGCTTTATAACAAAGTGAATCAGTTACACATATACACACGTTCCCATATCTCCTCCCTCCTGCATCTCCCTCCCTCCCACCCTCCCCATCCCACCCCCCCAGGAGGTCACAAAGCACCGAGCTAATCTCCCTCTGCTATGCGGCTGCTTCCCACTAGCTATCTGTTTTACATTTGGTAGTGTATATATGTCCATGACACTCTCTCACCCTGTCACATCTCACCCCTCCCCCTCCCCATATCCTCAAGTCCATTCTTTAGTAGGTCTGTGTCTTTATTCCCATCTTGCCACTAGGTTCTTCATGACCCTTTTTTTTTTTTTTCCTTAGATTCCATATATATGTGTGAGCATACTGTATTTGTTTTTCTCTTTCTGACTTACTTCACTCTGTATGACAGACTCTAACTCCATCCACCTCATTACAAATACCTCCATTCCATTTCTTTTTATGGCTGAGTAATATTCCATTGTATATATGTGCCACATCTTCTTTATCCATTCATCTGTCGATGGACACTTAGGTTGCTTCCCTGTCCTGGCTATTGTAAATAGAGCTGCAATGAACATTTTGGTACATGACTCTTTTTGAATTATGGTTTTCTCAGGGTATATGCCCAGTAGTGGGATTGCTGGGTCATATCCATACTGTGGATATGTCCATAGTGGCTGTATCAATTTACATTCCCACCAACAGTGCAAGAGTGTTCCCTTTTTTCCACACCCTCTCCAGCATCTATTGTTTCTAGATTTTTTGATGGTGGCCATTCTGACCGGTGTGAGATGATACCTCATTGTAGTTTTGGTTTGCATTTCTCTAATGATTAATGATGTTGAGCATTCTTTCATGTGTCTGTTGGCCATCTGTATATCTTCTTTGGAGAAATGTCTATTTAGGTCCTCTGCCCATTTTTGGATTGGGTTGTTTGTTTTTTTGTTATTGAGCTGCATGAGCTGCTTGTAAATCTTGGAGATTAATCCTTTGTCAGTTGCTTCAGTTGCAAATATTTTCTCCCATTCTGATGGTTGTCTTTTGGTCTTGTTTATGGTTTCCTTTGCTGTGCAAAAGCTTTTCAGTTTCATTAGGTCCCATTTGTGTATTTGTGTTTTTATTTCCATTTCTCTAGGAGCTGGGTCAAAAAGGATCTTGCTGTGATTTATGTCATAGAGTGTTCTGCCTATGTTTTCCTCTAAGAGTTTGATAGTGTCTGGCCTTACACTTAGGTCTTTAATCCATTTTGAGTTTATTTTTGTGTATGGTGTCAGGGAGTGTTCTAATTTCATACTTTTACATGTACCTGTCCAATTTTCCCAGCACCACTTATTGAAGAGGCTGTCTTTTCTCCACTGTATACGCTTGCCTCCTTTATCAAAGATAAGGTGACCATATGTGCATGGGTTTATCTCTGGGCTTTCTATCCTGTTCCATTGATCTATATGTCTGTTTTTGTGCCAGTACCAAACTGTCTTGATTACTGTAGCTTTGTAATATAGTCTGAAGTCAGGGAGCCTGATTCCTCCAGCTCCATTTTTCGTTCTCAAGATTGCTTTGGCTATTCGGGGTCTTTTGTGTCTCCATACAAATTGTGAAATTTTTTGTTCTAGTTCTGTGAAAAATGCCAGTGGTAGTTTGATAGGGATTGCATTGAATCTGTAGATTGCTTTGGGTAGTAGAGTCATTTTCACAATGTTGATTCTTCCAATCCAAGAACATGGTATATCTCTCCATCTATTTGTATCATCTTTAATTTCTTTCATCAGTGTCTTATAATTTTCTGCATACAGGTCTTTTGTCTCCTTAGGTAGGTTTATTCCTAGATATTTTATTCTTTTTGTTGCAATGGTAAACGGGAGTGTTTTCTTAATTTCACTTTCAGATTTTTCATCATTAGTATATAGGAATGCAAGAGATTTCTGTGCATTAATTTTGTATCCTGCTACTTTACCAAATTCATTGATTAGCTCTAGCAGTTTTCTGGTGGCAGTTTTAGGATTCTCTATGTATAGTATCATATCATCTGCAAACAGTGACAGCTTTACTTCTTCTTTTCTGATTTGGATTCCTTTTATTTCTTTTTCTTCTCTGATTGCTGTGGCTAACACTTCCAAAACTATGTTGAACAATAGTGGTGAGAGTGGGCAACCTTGTCTTGTTCCTGATCTTAGTGGAAATGGTTTCAGTTTTTCACCATTGAGGACAATGTTGGCTGTGGGTTTGTCATATATGGCCTTTATTATGTTGAGGAAAGTTCCCTCTATGCCTACTTTCTGCAGGGCTTTTATCATAAATGGGTGTTGAATTTTGTCAAAAGCTTTCTCTGCATCTATTGAGATGATCATATGGTTTTTCTCCTTCAATTTGTTAATATGATGTATCATGTTGATTGATTTGCGTATATTGAAGAATCCTTGCATTCCTGGAATAAACCCCACTTGATCATGGTGTATAATCCTTTTAATGTGCTGTTGGATTCTGTTTGCTAGTATTTTGTTGAGGATTATTGCATCTATGTTCATCAGTGATACTGGCCTGTAGTTTTCTTTCTTTGTGACATCTTTGTCTGGTTTTGGTATCAGGGTGATGGTGGCCTCGTAGAATGAGTTGGGGAGTGTTCCTCCCTCTGCAATATTTTGGAAGAGTTTGAGAAGAATAGGTGTTAGCTCGTCTCTAAATGTTTGATAGAATTCGCCTGTGAAGCCATCTGGTCCTGGGCTTTTGTTTGTTGGAAGATTTTTAATCACAGTTTCAATTTCAGTGCTTGTGATTGGTCTGTTTATATTTTCTATTTCTTTCTGGTTCAGTCTCGGTAGGTTGTGCATTTCTAAGAATCTGTCCATTTTTTCCAGGATGTCCATTTTATTGGCATAGAGTTGCTTGTAGTAATCTCTCATGATCGTTTGTATTTCTGCAGTGTCAGTGGTTACTTCTCCTTTTTCATTTCTAATTCTATTGATTTGAGTCTTCTCCCTTTTTCTCTTGATGAGTCTGGCTAATGGTTTATCAATTTTGTTTATCTTCTCGAAGAACCAGCTTTTAGTTTCATTGATTTTTGCTATTGTTTCCTTCATTTCTTTTTCATTTATTTCTGATCTGATCTTTATGATTTCTTTCCTTCTGCTAGCTTTGGGGTTTTTTTGCTCTTCTTTCTCTAATTGCTTTAGGTGCAGGGTTAGGTTGTTTATTCGAGATGTTTCCTGTTTCTTGATGTAGGCTTGTATTGCTATAAACTTCCCTCTTAGCACTGCTTTTGCTGCATCCCATAGGTTTTGGGTCGTCGTGTCTCCATTGTCATTTGTTTCTAGGTATTTTTTGATTTCCCCTTTGATTTCTTCAGTGATCACTTCGTTATTAAGTAGTGTATTGTGTAGCCTCCATGTGTTTGTATTTTTTACAGATCTTTTCCTGTAATTGATATCTAGTCTCATAGCGTTGTGGTTGGAAAAGTTACTTGATACGATTTCAATTTTCTTAAATTTACCAAGGCTTGATTTGTGACCCAAGATATGATCTATCCTGGAGAATGTTCCATGAGCACTTGAGAAGAATGTGTATTCTGTTGTTTTTGGGTGGATTGTCCTATAAATATCAATTAAGTCCATCTTGTTTAATGTATCATTTAAAGCTTGTGTGTCCTTATTTATTTTCATTTTGGATGATCTGTCCATTGGTGAAAGTGGGGTGTTAAAGTCCCCTACTATGATTGTGTTACTGTCAATTTTCCCTTTTATAGCTGTTAGTATTTGCCTTAAGTATTGAGGTGCTCCTATGTTGGGTGCATAAATATTTACAATTGTTATACCTTCCTCTTGGATCGATCCCTTGATCATTATATAGTGTCCTTCTTTGTCTCTTGTAATAGTCTTTATTTTAAAGTCTATTTTGTCTGTTATGAGAATTACTACTCCAGCTTTCTTTTGATTTCCATTTGCATGGAATATCTTTTTCCATCCCCTCACTTTCAGTCTGTATGTGTCTCTAGGTCTGAAGTGGGTCTCTTGTAGAGAGCATATAGATGGGTCTTGCTTTTGTGTCCATTCAGCCAGTCTGTGTCTTTTGGTGGGAACATTTAATCCATTTACATTTAAGGTAATTATCGATATGTATGTTCCTATTCCCATTTTCTTAAATATTTTGTGTTTGTTATTGTAGGTGTTTTCCTTCTCTTGTGTTTCTTACCTAGAGAAGTTCCTTTAGCATTTGTTGTAAAGCTGGTTTGGTGGTGCTGAACTCTCTCAGCTTTTGCTTGTCTGTAAAGGTTTTAATTTCTCCATCAAATCTGAATGAGATCCTTGCTGGGTAGAGTAACCTTGGTTGTAGGTTTTTCTCCTTCATGACTTTAAGTATATCCTGCCACTCCCATCTGGCTTGCAGAGTTTCTGCTGAAAGATCAGCTGTTAACCTTATGGGGATTCCCTTGTGTGTTATTTGTTGTTTTCCCCTTTCTGCTTTTAATATGTTTTCTTTATATTTAATTTTTGATAGTTTGATTAATATGTGTCTTGGCATGTTTCTCCTTGGATTTATCCTGTATGGGACTCTCTGTGCTTCCAGGACTTGATTAACTATGTCCTTTCCCATATTAGGGAAGTTTTCAACTATAATCTCTTCAAATATTTTCTCAGTCCCTTTCTTTTTCTCTTCTTCTTCTGGGACCCCTATAATTCGAATGTTGGTGCGTTTAATGTGTCCCAGAGGTCTCTGAGACTGTCCTCAGTTCTTTTCATTCTTTTTTCTTTATTGTGCTCTGCAGTAGTTATTTCCACTATTTTATCTTCCAGGTCACTTATCCGTTCTTCTGCCTCAGTTATTCTACTATTGATCCCGTCTAGAGTATTTTTAATTTCATTTATTGTGTTTTTCATCATTGCTTGGTTCCTCTTTAGTTCTTCTACATCCTTGTTAAATGTTTCTTGCATTTTGTCTATTCTATTTCCAAGATTTTGGATCATCCTTACTATCATTATTCTGAATTCTTTTTCAGGTAGACTGCCTATTTCCTCTTCATTTGTTAGGTCTGGTGTGTTTTGACCCTGCTCCTTCACCTGCTGTGTGGTTTTTTGTCTTCTCATTTTGCTTATCTTACTGTGTTTGGGGTCTCCTTTTCACAGGCTGCAGTTTCGTAGTTCCCGTTGTTTTTGGTATCTGTCCCCAGGGGCTAAGGTTGGTTCAGTGGGTTGTGTAGGCTTCCTGGTGGAGGGGACTAGTGCCTGTGTTCTGGTGGATGAGGTTGGATCTTGTCTTTCTGGTGGGCACGTCCACGTCTGGTGGTGTGTTTTGGGGTGTCTGTGGCCTTATTTTGATTTTAGGCAGCCTCTCTGCTAATGGATGGGGCTGTGTTCTTGTCTTGCTAGTTGTTTGGCATAGGGTGTCCGGCACTGTAGCTTGCTGGTCGTTGCGTGAAGCTGGGTCTTGATGTTGAGATGGAGATCTCTGAGAGGTTTTCACCGTTTGGTATTACATGGAGCTGGGAGGTCTCTTGTGGACCAGTGTCCTGAAGTTGGCTCTCCCACCTCAGAGGCACAGCCCTGATGCCTGGCTGGAGCACCAAGAGCCTTTCATCCACACGGCTAAGTCTTAGTGTGGGTTCTCCTTATTTGACTGAGGTTGGATCACACTCCAAACGCCAGAACTCCACACTCCGAAGGCCCTCGTTTCCATGTGGTTCTTCTCCCATCCACGCAGGTCCTAAGCAGAGGCCCCATCTGTTTCTCTCTTTCTGACTTACTTCACTCTGTATGACAGACTCTAAGTCCATCCACCTCACTACAAATAACTCAATTTCATTTCTTTTTATGGCTGAGTAATATTCCATTGTATATATGTGCCACATCTTCTTTATCCATTCATCTGTTGATGGACACTTTGGTTGCTTCCATGTCCTGGCTATTGTAAATAGAGCAGCAATGAACATTGTGGTACATGACTCTTTTTGAATTATGGTTTTCTCAGGGTATATGCCCAGTAGTGGGATTGCTGGGTCATATGGTAGTTCTATTTTTAGTTTTTTAAGGAAACTCCATACTGTTCTCCATAGTGGTTGTATCAATTTACATACCCACCAACAGCACAAGAGGGTTGACTTTTCTCCACACCCTCTCCAGCATTTATTGTTTCTAGATTTTTTGATGATGGCCATTCTGACCAATGAGAGGTGATACCTCATGGTCGTTTTGATTTGCATTTCTCTAATGATTAGTGATGTTGAGCATAGTTTCATGTGTTTGTTGGCAATCTGTATATCTTCTTTCGAGAAATGTCTATTTAGGTGTTCTTCCCATTTTGGATTAGGTTGTTTGTTTTTTGATGTTGAGCTGCATGAGCCACTTGTATATTTTGGAGATTAACCCTTTGTCAGTTGCTTCATTTGCAAAAATTTTCTCCCATTCTGAGAGTTGTCTTTCGTCTTGTTTATGATTTCCTTTGCTGTGCAAATGCTTTTAAGCTTCATTAAGTCCCATTTGTTTATTTTTGTTTTTATTTCCCTTTCTCTAGGAGGTGTGTTTCTCTTTGTGTTTATCCTGTATGGTACTCTCTGAGCTTCCTGGACTTGATTGACTATTTCCTTTCCCATGTTAGGGAAGTTTTCGACTATAATCTTTTCAAGTATTTTCTCAGACCTTTCATTTTCTCTTTTTTTTCTGGGACCCGTGTAGTTAGAATGTTTGTGCATCTAATGTTGTCCCAGATGTATCTGAGACTGTCCTCAATTTTTTTCATTCTTTTTTCTTTATTCTGCTCTGTGCTAGTTATTTCCACTATTTTATCTTCCTGGTCATTTATCCATTCTTCTGCCTCAGTTATTCCGCTATTGATTCCTTCTAGAGTATTTTTAATTTCAGTAATTGTGTTGTTCATCACTGTTTGTTTGCTCTTCAGTTCTTCTAGATCCTTGTTAAATTTTTCTGTGTTTTCTCCATTCTGTTTCTGAGATTTTCGATCATCTTTACTATCATTACTCTGAATTCTTTTTCAGGTAGACTGCCTGTTTCGTTTTCATGTATTTTCTCTCGTAGGTTTTTACCTTGCTCATTCGTCTGTAACATATTTTTGGTGGTTTCATTTTTTTTTTTTTTGATGGGTGGTGCTGTATTCCTGTCTTACTGGTTGTTTGGCCTGTGACGTCCAGCACTGGAGTGTGCAAGCAGTTGGATAGAGCCGGGTCTACATGCTGAGGTTCTCTGTTAGTCCAGTGGTTTGGACTCGGAGCTGCCACCACAGGAACTCGGGCCCGACCTCCGGCCTGGGAACCAAGATCTCGCAAGCTTCATGGCACGGTAAAAAAAGAAAGAAAGAAAGATAAAACGAAGCAGTACAATATCAAAGAAAAATAACAAAATAAAATTAGAAAGATAAAAAAAATTAGGAAAAATAAAACTATTGTTGAAACAACCAGTTGCTGGTGGTTCCTCCCATCCCCTTAGGTGTATGTGGTTCCCCGCTGGTGCCTGTTAGGTGCCCTAATTGTGAGGAGACGTGAATTCCATGTTCTCCTAATACACCATCTTGACTCCGCTCCCCGTCATAAACTTTTTAGGGCATTTTTGATGCACTGTACATAGAACACTGCATTCACCTCTTAAGAGACTCTGTCCCCTAACCTTATTTTGGAGGCCAAACCTACAGATGGAAGATAAAGAGCATCAAATAGCTCTTACAGAAACATATGTTGAGTACTTAGTCATAAATCAAGAAAAAAATGCAAAAATTCATTTCCCACAAGAGAATAAATTGACAGCTTTATTTTATTTTTAATTAAAATTAAAATGTCAAGAAAAGTATGAAATATTCATCCTGGAACTTTATTAAGAACTGTTCAATAGACTTGTTTCCAAAGGATTATTGCTAAAACTTCATATTTTGTGTAAAGTGAAGGGAAGTTTTAAGAATTAATTTCTCTTCAGCTAAAATGTGCTTTATACTGAAGTTCAGATGTATGTAGATGTATTTCTCTATACATTTTCCACAATCATGATATTTTCAGGTTGAATATTGAAGGATTGTTATTAAATTCAAAACATGATTTAGACTGAACAACTAGTGAACTCTAATTTGTACAGTTTTAAAAGTCACTAATTATTTGAAATGGGAACCAAGCAAGTTTCCGCCTCTAAAAGTTTTATTGTTTTGTAAGTGTAACAGTAACCCAACAATATGTATGCAAAATAATTTCACTGAAACTACACAGAAAATTCCAACACATTTTATATCAAGCATAATAATAAAAATAAAATAGAATAATAATTATTAATAATTTAATGTGTGTAAACTCACATTGATATGACCCTCCTTTAATGTGTTTTCTTTTGCTTGTTTTCCAACTGTTTATTTATTGTTTAATTTTGCTATTTTTTAGTAGTGCATGGAACATGTTTCTATTGCTTTAGTATCTTTAAGATAGACCAGAGTTCTCAGCTTCACTTTCCCTGGGGGCTTCAAAGCTCATTTATTCTTCTGCTCCATGTAATTTTGTAATGCATTTGGTTAGTGTGAACTTTGGACTATTCAAAAGCCAAAGTGTCCTTTCCTTTATTTAGACCCTGCCTCCTCACCCTGTCCCTTTTTTTGACAAGATGAAATAGATCTGAATTCTCTAGCTTATCTTTAAAATCAAAATTCCCTGTTTTCCTTTTAGAGTTTCTGTTGGACCTGTGAGGAATAGTTTCTGCCAACAACTCTCTTAAAAGATGGTCAGTAGTAAGTTGCTGGTGAACAGTTACTCACATGGCCTGGGTCCTTTGAGGCTACTGGGGGCACTAGTTTTGTTCCTATGAGCACGTTAACAGATATATTTACTCTTTGATCTTTGGTGTAGCTCTTATTTAACACAAAACGGATGCTCCTGAAATATTTGAAGTCAGTGAAGATTATATATTTCTGATTTTTTAAAATTACAGATATGGTATATATTTGGAGAAAGAAAATCGAAACATAGTTTTTCAGACAAATAGAATAATTAGAGCCCACAAATGAAAATATTTGCTATTTTAAGGGTAAAATACATCATTTAATGATTGGGGAGATTTAACTTTGACCAAGTTCCCTCACAGACTCATGGATGATCACCTGAAATGTACCTATGTTAAATCAAATGTGAACAGGTATGGTTTAAAAATTGGTAAAATTAGTAATATATAATGGAGTCTACAGGTCTGTTCTTTCATGGTGACTAGTTAGGAAAGAGTTGACTAGGGTAAACTAACCCTGCTTCAACTAAAAGCCCCCTCCAATATTTCAAGACTAAAGAAGAGTGAGAGTAGTGACTCCATGATCTTGAAGAGATTCAAAGCACTGAAATTCCTGCTTAGCAAAAGCCAGTGTCTTTACTATTAGTTAATAAAATGGTAGAAACAGTCACAGTGAATGACCATTCTTTACTGTTATAATATACACCTTTGTTCCATCCCAGAAGAGTTGGAGCACAACTGAGTCCATGGTAGCAACAACTCCCATCAACCAGGAGGGCAAAAGGGCCAGGCTCAGAGTCCCAGCCACCGGCTACCTAGTTCCAGCTTTGTTCCCTGGCTGACGGAGTTGGGCTTCTGAATTGTTATACACTTAGTAAGAGGTGATATTCAATTTCATAATAATGGGGAATGAACCTGGATGACAATAGAAACATTTCTTAGATTCTTTGGGCCTCTGATCCCTCATTTGTGATTTTGAAATAATAACCTTGGCTTCATTTAGTTATCAGAATTTTTATGAGTATAAAATAAAATAATAAAACTGTAAGTGGTCTGTAAGATTTAAAAGTGCCATAAAAGGTATGCTATTAATTATTGTAGTATTATTAGCATATTCCAAATAGACTTGGGAAGTATCAATGGTAGATGCTGTCTTTCAATTTCAGGAAGAAAAGAGCAATGATTTTGCTGTTTTAACATGTCTATGATAATCACTTCTTATACTTGAATTTATTTTTGTTGATTCAATGGAAGACATGTCAGAAAAATATATACCCCTCTATTTATGACCACGTTATGTGTAAGCATCAGCAAGTCTTTAAAACAATGAGATTTGAACAAACATAGTGGCATTGGTTAAGTGGTATAAATAAGGAATGTGTGCCTTTTTGTTTTGGAAAGGAGGGGTAATTCTAGACCTCACTGTCTTAATAAATCATTATGTCCTTGAAAATGAAAATGAAAAAAAAAAAGTAGGAACTCAGAGTATCTAGAACTAAAAGCTAATTAGTGGAGGTGACCATTTCAAAGCTATATTTTGTTCTTCTCATCCTTTACTTTTGGGTGGGTCAGAGAGGTATTTTAGCTGCAGTGCTGGCATTTCACTGTAGTTACAATGAATTGCAGCCATGATTGCAATTGTTTTGTGATGCCTGTGGTGTCATTACCAAGATGCCATTACCAATTGCTATATGAAATTAGTTATGCATGAAATGAATAGGAAGCATAAATACTAGGAGGGAGAGTCTGAGCACAGACTTCATCCTCATTGTCTTCCAGATCCACTGATGCTTATGCATAATATGGTCATAAAACTTTAATTTATTTCCGAGTCATGGGACTAGAAGGGATCTTTAAAAGTCATCCAGGACACCCCCTTGTTTCCAGGCCCTTGAGCAAACCTAAAAAGATCATGAATGAACGCTTTTTCCCAGGAGCAGATTAAAAATCTTCTAATGATTATAAGGCAAGTCGTGGTAGTAAGAGGAATTTCTACCATGTAGTAATGCATGGTGTTTTTTGGCCAATTAATACAATGTATTTTATATATATTATGCACCAAATTAATGTATTTATTGGCTTTTAAATATTTTAATGTTAGAATATAATTTCAGCATAAAGCTTTAGGAAATTAATTGTCTTTGCATGACATGCTTCTTTTTAAGGAATGACATGTTCCTAAAATTTGGGATTAATTGAAATTTCCCAATAGAATACTTAAAAGCTCAACAGAAATAGTTGAAAAGCTTTTGAAGAATGTGTTACACACACACACACACACACACCACTCACATATTCCAATGCAATCACTCTGGAAAGTGGGGCAGTTCAAAATTTTAAAAACTAGGTTTTTTTGTCTACTGAATTCACTTAAAATAGGATGTACCTGTAGATTATTTTAAGATTAAGTTATATTACAAGTATTCTGTTCAGTGATGAAAAACAGATTTCCATTTATCCTTGTTGGATACTTATTATAGAATTCAATTGATATGGGGAATGGCTTGATGTAAAAGAAGGAATCATGTTCCATATTTCATTACCCAAGTCATATAGGTTCACATAAAAGTGAATCAAATATCTTTGAACCCCGACTGTAAGATGATGTCCAGCAAAGCCAACAGCCTTTGAAAACACATGGTGATGTTTCTTTTCTCTTATAGGAAGACTGCCTTAGTGTGATGGAGCAAACATTGGGCTACTGTGGCTCAATGGCCTGCTCTGTGTCTCAGCGATGCTGTTAGACTTTGGTAGGTCAATTATTCTCTCTTGGACTCAGTTTCTTCCCCATCAAATTGAGGTCATAACTCTGTCTTTTAGTATTGTGAGGATTAAATAAAATAACACACTCAGTTTTCTTAGCAAATTACTGAACACATAATAGATGGAGTACAAATGTGAGTTCACTGTCGCACTTCCTCCTTTAAAATGAAGGGCTACAGAGGATTCTGTCATACAAAAATTTTATGATTATTCGAGGTCTTTACTTGGGGCTAAAGAATATGACCAAGCAAAGAGGTGTAGGAACATAACATGTGACTCAGTATCTCAGATTAGGAAACTATTGTTCTGACATAAGTGTTTGAAAAAATACTATGCAAGGGAGAATTATTTTTCATGCTTCTATGTGCATTATGTTTAATATTAGTGACCCAGGATCTTAATATAATTGCATATTGAACACTGACTCATAAAATGTGGCAAATATTTACTCTCCCTATACGATATATTGTTCTTCTCCTACACCACCTTTTCCCTAGAAAAGCTAAACTATTGTTTGAGGTCTACAGCTTTCACATTGTATAACCTTTAACCTTAGTAGTCAGACTTACATCATTTTCCTCACTAGTAATTCTGAAATTCTCAGACAGCTCTTCCAGCCACACATAGGTAGTATTTTTCCTATTTCTTTTTAACACAGAAACATCATAACCTTGACCTTTGAGGAATTTAGCAATGTTATTTTGACCACTGAATTGTCAAAAGATTGGCATTGCTTCCTACTGCACTCTCTTCTCTGCTTTGCTATCCTGAGAATATACAGATGACGATAATAAAGCCAATAATCTAGATATAACATATATTTTGGAGTTTTGACCAACAAGATTTGCTATGTACTGAATGTGGGTGTTAAGGAAAGGTGTAAGTCAAGGATGGCCCCAAGTTTGGTGTCAGAGCAATTGAGTAAGTGGAAGTGCCATTTGTTGAGACAGGAAGTACGCAGTTGGAAAGGGAAATCAAGAGTTGTGTGTGGGACTTGCTGAGTTTGAGATGGCAGCTGAAGAGTCAAATGGACATGTGATGGAGGCAGCAGAATATGAGCCAGTGTTCAAAGGAGAGGACTGGGTTAGAGATTGATATTTAGAAGTCATCAGGATATTGATGGTATTTAAAGCCATGGAACTATATGAGATCACCCAGGAAGTCAATAGAAGAGCCAAGTTCTGAAGACAGAGTTCTGAGTCATGTCAACATCTACACATCAAGAGGTTATGGGATCTGGCAAAGGAGATTGAAGAGGAGTGATGTCACAGGAAAACCAGGAATGATTGGTATTCCAGAACTCGAGTGGAGAAGATATTTTAAGAAGGAGTAGGTGATACATTGTGTTAAATACTGCTGATGGATAGACTAAGGTCATAGCTAGGAATTGACTATAGAAATTAACAACTTGGATGACATTAGTGGTTTTAACCCAGTGGATTTAGGCAAAAACAAAAAGTAGAGGTGAAAACCTAATTGAATATTGTGAGTGTAAGAGGTGATGCATTGCAGATGATGGCAAAATATTTTAAAGAGTTTTGTTATAAAGTTGTTTTGTTATAAAGTTGAGGGAAAAGGAAAGCAGTAGGCATAGCTGATCTGTTGTAACAAATCAAAACTCACTTCCTCCTGGGGATGGAAGTAAGTGGGGAACAATTAATCTACTTCAAGTCTCAGTTCGATTTTGACACAAAATTTTAAGTGTTGGGGTTGCTTTAAATATATCTAAGCTCCCAGAATGCAAAGTAAGGCGAATCAAGTTTTAATTTGTTGCTCATGGTCATCCTGGAGTCTCAGACCCAGCTCTAGAACTAAGATCTAGCAACTCTTTCTAGGCTATCTATCTATCTATCTATCTATCTATCTATCTATCTATCTATGTATCAGACCTACTATACACAGTTTAAAGCAGGTGTCTAAGATTTTGTGTATATTTTCCATCATTCTCAGAACATCTATTGCTTAAGAGTGTTTTTGAATAAATACTTCTAATGCCATATCCAACTGTCTTAAAATGCACTATTGCAACTTTTATTGTATAGTTTTTAAGACATAGAAGTTTTTGTGGATCTAAAAGCATTTATCCCCTTAAATGTGTCCACTTTATGTTATGCTTTCCTGGCATGTAAATTACTCTTCTATCCTTAAAACTTGCCAAGTTACTTAAAGTGTAGCCTAAAGGTTCTATGCTAATGGAGTTACTTACAGTAGATTTGTAAAGCATTGCAGTGTTTCTCAGAAAGGTGGCACTAAGTTGTATGCTCTTTCCTCCATCTTGATTACAAATACTTTAGTGGTAATTTTGTCTAATATATAAGCCATAAATCACTTTTATTTAACTCATTACTGGTGAAATATATTCTCCCAAGATAGTCCAGTTTGTAACCAAAACAATGCCACTTGAACTGGCACAACTCAAAACAGCTTTTAAGGAAAACCTGAGAAACACTATCGACAATCTCAAATTTTTTCAAATTTCACTGACCTGTCATTTGGAGAACACATTTAACAGATTCATTTACCAAACTGCCATAACATGATCTGTTAGGCTGTAACTATACATAAGAACACAATGTTAAGCAATCAGATTAAAAAAAAAAATAAGAATTCAGCCATTATATCGAAGCAGTCACTTTAACCATTAAGTGCTTTCCATGAGATCAGGTACTATATTTATTTAATAAGATTATTGTTTAGCTTTTATTATGTGTCAGGAGCTCTTCTTAGCACTTTACAAAGGTTAACTCATTTAATCCTCATAATAATTCTATGAGCTTGTTAATATTAGTATTACCATTTCAGAGATGAGAAAACTGGGGCAGAGAGAGAGTGAATGATTTATTTGCCCACTGTTACAGAGTCAGTGTGCAGTTGAGGTTCAAATCCAGGTAGATATGCTCCAAAGTGCTTGTGTACATCCACTGTGCTGATCTGCCTCTCTGTGAATTTGGAGGGCAATATGTTTTATATCTTATTGTGTGGACTTTTGAGCCAAATGGCCTGGGTACAAATTCTCTCTGGGCTGTTACTAGGTTTGTGATCATGTACAATTTAGCTAATCTCCCTGCGCTTTAGTTTCCTCATCTGTAAAACAGAGATATCCATATATGTAAAACATTAGAATATTAATGAGCATATACTCAACAGTTATTAATCAGGAGTTATTAAAAATTGTGTCGGGAGGGTGATAATCCAGCTGTGAGGAATGACATCACTTTTTTTTTTAAGTGGGGTACCCAGATAACTAGCTTTTCTTAATACCCCTTCTGGTGTCCATTTTTAAGATCTCTTCCTTTTTCTTCAGGAAAGGTGATGAGTTTAGAATATCTATATAGCAACCTCACAGATGATGTCAGTATCTGTGGAAGGCCAGACCTTAAGTGTCCATAGAGTCTAACCACACACCCTTGCTGTTCAGGTTTCTTGTGTTCTGGATTTGATGGTTCTGTCCCAAAGGTCAGGGAGTTTCCTTTGAGGCTGCAGGCTAGCCCTCTCATGACTCATGACCCTCATCGGCTTCCCATACCCACATATAATATAACTATATCTATGTTATATATAGGTATATATATATATGTATATATTCAAAGTAAAAGCAGAGTGTTGGCTATTATGCAAGCAACACAAGTTGTCTAGTCCTTAAAGTACATCCAACATAGAAATTCTTGAGCTGTCATTGTTTGGGGTTAATTCACCCCCTCTCCTGAAACTAACTCTTAGAACTCAGAATGAATTTTAAAGCTTCTACAAGCTAGCTTGTAGCTAACTTGAAGAAGCAAATATCTAAGGTACACCAAAGTATCTTTCTTTTGTAACCTATAGTGTAATATGTCTCTCTATGGCTTTGTTATTGCCCCAGCAAACACACCTTTAAAAAGAAAATTGCTCAATTTTGTAACTTACTTTCCTTTGCCTTCAATTTTCAGAAGAAGTTTACTGTCAATTGCTTTTCTAAGCACTTCAGTTTATGGAATACTTTAATTTTATGCATGTCTTACCTCAATTTTATCTTCAGTGAATACCCATGTCTTTTCAATAAGGAAACACATGCAGACAACAAATGATTGGTTGTCCTGACCAAAATAATAAGTCGTACATTGTTTGAAGAAACAACTTGGGCAGCCTAGTACTGTTATTATTTGACTTTAGCTAGATATAGTGAAAGATTTATTTAAAAACAGTACATTTTTGCTGAAGTTAATTTTCCTCTCTCAACAGATCCAAAATGTAAATTTTGAGTCCATTAGTTTTTACAAAATTTAGTTTCAAAGCATATATAAACACAACTGTGTAAAATACTCTGATAGACATAGGAAGATATCAATATGAAGAAAACATAACTTCAGGTTTCTAGGAACTTGAACTCTAGTCAGGGAATTTGCTGGAGTGCAATACAAGCAAGTAAGAAGTTCTATAAACAAAATATAGGCATCAAGGTGTGCAGCAAAGAGATTTCTGACTTGGGGGATAACATATGAAAAAGCTACTCTGGTTTCTATAAGAATGGAAGATTTGAAAGTTACAAATTCTGCCTGACATGCAAACCTTTCAAACTATAGACCTGCAATAAATGCTTCTGAAGGAAGAGATGCAGGCAGGGAAGGAAAAACAACATTACTAGGCAAAACAAGGTGAAGGGGAGTCATGAGCCAGAGAGGGAGATGAACTTCTGGTTGTTGTTATTGTTATTATTATTATTAATTATTTTGGTTTGCCATTTGAGACAGGATTGACTTTTTTGTCTTAAATAAAAATTCCTTCTGGAAATGGCAGGTCCCTGTGTAAATGAAGTAGGAAACTGCTGAGGCCAGAATCCCACACCCAGCTCTCACCTGCAAGAGACCCCAGTCCTCCATTCCTAATGCAAGAGACACATTCCCAATGCCTTGTCCTGGTTTTACCTTTATGTGATCAGTGGGATTGTTCACAGATTCCCCATGACAGATGGACAATTTCTTTTCTTTTTTTTTTTTTTTAACTTGATTTTGGCAAACAACACTTAGAATTCCCACTGGCCTCTCTCATATTTCTTGAAACACGTGTATATGTTTGGTATAGCTTTGATTCAGGGTTTAACCAATTTGAGGGCTGAGTCGTGATTTCTAGTTACTCAGAGTGTATAAAAAAAAATAGCTTCATAAAAAGCACGCATGTACACCCTGACTCAGCCCTGAGCGGGGGTCCAGCAGTCCCTGAAGACCATAGATAAGAGGACTCCAGGACTGCCTTGCATTATCTCCAGCACAGCTGTAGGAGGAACTTTACTCCTCAGAAGCCGTTTGGCCCAACTCTAATTAATACTTCATCTAATCTTCTAGTAATACCACTAATTGTTCACAAACTGGCAATTTAATCAACAATCTGCTAACAGGCAAAGTTTTTTTTTCCCCTCTCCACTTTTTTTGTGCTCTGACACAAAGTGAACTTAGGCAAGTATGTCCCAATTGCTTTGTTTCCATGTAATTTAACAGCCAGACATTATTTTCTCATAAGAGGTGCTTTGAATTTTTACTGCTAATGAATAAATTAACTAAAAAAGGTTAATCTGCCTACATGTTTATGAAACATTATGCAAATCGTTCTTTGAAAGGTTTAATGGTAATTGAAAGCAATTGAAAACCATGGTACATTTCCCCCAATTTTCATCTATTTTTTTAAAAAGTGTACAGATTACACAGATTTTTACATTTTACAGATGTGTATGTAGAGGGGGTTTTGTGGGGCTCTGATGTCATTTCTATGGTTTAAGTACATTAATACAAACATGCAGGGCCTCCATTTTTGATCAGGAATGGCACTGACTTTGGTAATTAATTTCAAAGCAGAGCTGTAAAAATGAAAAGAATCTGTGTGATTAATATTATTACAGTGAGCAGCAAAGGAAGTAATTATGTTTAGACACACGTTGTAAAGTTTGACAAAACAGCTCTTGCATTGAGTTCAAATTGCATACAGTTTATCACCTGCTATTCGCTTCGGAGGTATTTTACATGAGTGGCACAGGTGTTGAAGGCTGAAAAGATGTGGATCACTATTTACATGAGTGTCACTTTGTAAGGAAACCTTTGCCTAATAAAGGGACTATTTTTCCCATCCCACCCTTTTCTCTTCTGCACTGAAGGTGGACTTACTTACTGACTGGTAAGGGCATTTTGGAAAAGAAAATGTGAATGGGTGTGTGTGTGTGTGTGTGTGTGTGTGTGTGTGTGTGTGTGTTAAGGAGGAGCAGAGGGCATACATTGGGAATTACATACTGAAAAAAAGAAAATCACAATTTTCCTATTTGAAATGCTTTTCCTATGTCCAGAAATGCTTCATATCTAAGAATCTGAAGAAATGACAAAGTAGCTTATAAGTCTCTTTCACAATTTTAAAAAAGTGTGTTTTATAAAATGATCCCCATACTGTGTAAGCTCAGGACAACTTTACATTCTTAAAAATTATTGAAGACCCCAAAGAGCTTTTGTTTTTGTGTGTTCTATCCAGAGATGTTCTGGTACATACTTAACAATAGGCTCTATAGAGGGAATAAAAAGTCTGTAGTATTTGCTGGCTTCAAGCCACCAATATGAGGTCACTGAAATCAATTGTGTGTCAGCTCCAGCACACATTGTTGCCATATTGGAAGTTAAAACTCACAAGTTTAAAAATATCAAGGAAAAGGAACTATACGTTTACTCCAACTTCTCTTTCCTTCTATATCATCATCATCACTATCAGTGTAAGTTTTGGCTAATACAGGGAAGGGAAGTAACAAAAGTAAGAAAGTGTATGATGGAGTTCTTTGGCTGTTAGTGTTTCTTAGAATACCATTGCTTTTTGCCTGCATTTAAAGCAAATTCTGGTTCAAATAGAAAGCATGTCTTCTCAGAGATGTCAGCCAACAGCCTCTCCATAGTCTTAGATGTAATGTGCTTACCTTGTACTTGCTTTAAATCTTGCTGAAGTCCCATGCATTGTGGGCCCACCAGAATTCCATGCTCATGTGGCATTGTGAATGCTCTGTACCAATCGAGTGGCAAGGAATGGTGGTCACATGTGTTGTGTGTATCTCTTCTGATCAAGCTCCATTGTCCCACTGGATTTCACTTATGAAACAAAAGTTCAAAGATAAGATTAAAAACTGTACGATTGTGACAGCAAAGCATGAAACTGAGCAAGGAGCCCTTCTGAATGCAGGGCTCTGTGCCACTGCCCACACATTCATGAAGCCAGCCCCTAAAATAGCAATAACAAATCCATTCCACGTTCATGTGAATATTTTCATAAAAATTGTGGGAAAGTGAGATTGTTTTTTACTTTTACAAACATCTTTAATGTCTTTAATGTCTGGTTTGATAGAAGACAGTTGGAATCTTGTATCTGCTTCTGTACTGAATTTGTTGCAATATATTGCTTTGGTTGAGGTATTTGAAGAACATTGTGCCTTTCACAAATATGTAGTTGGACGATGTAGGCATATTTTAATAATCTTTTTAGAAAATTGTGGATATTCTTATTTGAAATTATACTAAAACTCAATAAGTGGTGGTTTCTTATAAGTTAATTGCAATATAATCTGATACCATATTAACAAACATTTTTACTCTTTGATTTTAATCCATTGGTGTGTCTTTGAATAGATCTCTACCCATATGTGATTTTATAACATCATGCATTGTTCATTGGAAAATACTGACTCACTGAATTATGCAGATATTACAAATTTTGACACATTTCATTTTACAATAGGACTCAGATACTATTTAGTAATATCACTTTCAGTCTTATCAGAAGCTGTCAACATCACAATGACTGATACAAGTTTTCAAATCTTATAATATTTTTTGCTTAAAACTCAAATTGTATCGCTGACAACACATGTCAATTGTTTTCCTTGAAGTGACAAGATGAAGCTTCATTCATTTTTGAGAAAATATCTGCCTAATACCTAAGTCCGGACAAGCACAATGTCAATCATTTTTTCCAAGTAAAAATTTTGTACCATGAAAAAAGAGGCTAGTTCAGCTGGCAATTCAACCAATAAAATAAGTATTCTTTCTTCAGATAAACATCACACCTAGATATGCAATAAAAGAGCATTAACCACAATTCCCATTTTGTCATACAGAGTACTAAAAAGACAGGGGCTGAAGGGTCAAAATATTTAATAATAATAATAAGGTTTACTGATCCATGAAAGATATTTTAAAGTGAAACTTGCTTTTATTTTTACTCTGTGTACTGGTGAAGAGTGCGATGAATACTAATGCAGTTTGGTGTCACAACTTTAATTTGTGTTAAGATACAGCAGCTGCAACCACCATTGTGTTTGCAACAGTAGTACAAATGTCAACACAGTGAAAAAGGCAAATAATATCTTAGTATTTTTCCAAAATTATTTTTGGCATGGTGGACCCAGTAAATGGATTTTGGGAATCCAGAAGCTACACATTGGCAACTGCTGGTATGAAAATACTGCAGTAGGGGATTTTTTTTCTGACACTTGATAGAAATGTCCCTCTGGGCTGTCTCCTCCCGTCTCTGAATCTCAGTTTTCTCAGGTGGGGGCAATAATACTTGTTTTGCTAACAATAGGTTTATTCTAGGGATCAAAGAAATCATGACTCTGAAAAAATTTTGAAAGTACAAAGGCCTCCCTGTTTGTCTTTCTCTTCTTAAAATCATTATTGGTTTCTTGTTGCTAATACTAATAACATCTATATTTGATTATTTATTATGGCCCTAGCTTATGATATTCAGACTTGAGATTTCATCCGGAAGTCCATAATTTTTCCTCTATGTCACAATACTTCTTCTAAATGCTGAAACCAATGTAGAGAGAAAGAAGTTGGGTAAGAACTGATTTGACTGGAGAACTTAGTTTCAAAAATCCCCACTCATAAAATGGCAGAAAAATCCTTGAAGATCCATGAATAATAGTTACAGAACTGCTTTTATAAGTAGAACACTGTAGTGAGCATATAAAAAATGTTACTTTCAAGAAGTTATTGCAAATAAATATGCAGGCATCTCATCTAGAGCTTTATAGGGAAGAAAACAAGGCAAAGCTGTAATGCACCAGAGAGTTTTGGTAAGGCCGCCCTTGCTGTTTTGATTTGGTATTTCTCTAAGTTCTTGTTTATGTGATTTCTATGGGAAGACAAATCTGGAATTAATTTATTTTTGAGTAGTTGTTCATGGGTAACATAGTTTTTTCCAGTAAAAACACTCCTCTCATTGCTTTATAAGCAAACACTGGGTTTTAACACTTGCAAACCCACCAATAAATATGAGATATGAGAAGGAGATGAGGCATAGCAACTAGAGTATCAAATACAACACAAATGCAATCACTGGCAGGTTGTAGTTCACCTGATTTAGGTTCAGGGAAAGTCAGCAGAATTTTAAGGAAGCTTTTCCAAATCTAATATAGAGGCTCAGGCTGTAATCTATTCCAGCTGAAATAACTCCCCTCCTGAAAACAGCCTCACATACCACCATTAACCTGACTGACCTCATCATAGCACTTATCACCAACAGAAATTGTTTGATATATTTTATTGAACCTATAACATCTTCAACTATAAGACATTTCATTATTTTGTATATACCAAAAATACCAATTAAATTACACTGAATTTAAATTTTTTAGTATTGATTTCAAAAACTTCTTCAATTGGGTATTTTATAAGTAAAATAAATATATGTCTATCTTTTTCAAAAACTATCATCCTCTTTGTACCATTATACCATATTATTTTTTATTTAAGTTTTATCCTGCCTCTGGGATTTTTTTCAAGCCTTAATACTGTTTTGATGATGGTGCTTTTAAAATGTTACCAAAAGGTTTTAAGACATCAACTAGGACTCCTTTTCCTTCTTTAAATGGTTTTTGAGTGATTCATGGATTGAAATGTCAGGGACTGAGGTTGTCCTTTCATGCCATCAGGAATAACAGCCAAGTTCACCCATGCATAGGCCATGACAATATGTTACCCCGCCACCTGACCTACCATAATTGAAAGAAGCCATCCCAATTTCTGAGATGTTAAAATTATGGGGGGAAATGAAATACAGTCTTATATTTTAATGTGTGTAGTTTTTTTTTGTTTTCTCCCACTGGCATACAAGCTCCTTGAAGGTAAGGCTCTATCTTTATTGTTTATCCAAGTATCTAAGTTGAACATTGCTCAATACATGCATTAAAGACACGTGATTTGTAATGAATGATGAATAAAAGCTCAATATACACATGAAGGCCTTACAGGAATATGGAAATATGGGATACTTGATTAAACAAAAGCTTTCTCATTAGAAAGACCGTTAACTCCCTCACCCCACGTGGTCACAGTGGCCATGTAACATGGCATAAATGTTGAAATCTCTAACCCTCAAAATGAGAATAAAAATGTCTACCTTGTGAATGATGATTTTATGAGTTTTGACCAACAGAGTATAAGGTAAACGTTAGTACAGGGTCTGTAGGTCCTACTAAATAAGAAGCATGTCCGTCTTCATCCTTTTGCATCTAGTGTTATTTGCAGCTCTGAGATCAGAATTCTTGTTGGGAATGACCTTTTTCTTGACTCTCAGAGTTTACACAACTGTGGAAAAACAATCTGAAAGAATAGAACTCTTACATTTTCACATCTGGAGTTTGCGTTCTTCCTCTCCTCCAGTCTAATATCTGAAACCTGGAAAAACATGAGTGCTGAGAGACAAGGCCCAGTGGAAGGAGAGATAAAAATAATGTGTCCATTTTCTACTACTCAAAACAAAAAGTGTACTTTACCATTTTGATGAGATGAAAGTTAGTGCTGTTTTGGAACAGAGAATTCTCCAAATTCTCACTATCAGGTGTCAGTGTCATGCTGCTGTTTGTTGTCTGCAGAAAGGAGACAGGTGGGACTAAAGTTTGGAGAGAAGACTTGATATTTACATTTGAATTATCACCCACATGCCCTGAAGCTTACAGCAGCTCAAAGGAGGCTCTATTTTCTCCTTTTACAGAGCCAGCGATGAAGGAGTAGACTGATTGGCCTTTCAAAGTAAACTAGATTGTAGGTAGGATATTGAGGCAAAGAATGTAAGTTCATTCTATGTCACACAAAGAAAAATTCAGTGATGGAACTGGGATGGGAAACAATTTTCGGATTTCATTATCTTGACACTTACTATTTAGCCACCATTCCTTATACATGGACATGTTTAGCTTGCCAATAAACTCCCGGTAGATTTGAATAATTTTACCAATGTGATTGAAAGTAATACTGTATTATAATTAGTATTTTATAGCACTCTAATTTTCCTAATGATAGCTGCTTTATAAACCAAGAGAAGGGGAATGAAGTTAAGGTACTACAAGT
The DNA here is from genome assembly GCF_949987535.1 of Balaenoptera acutorostrata. Lineage (NCBI taxonomy): Eukaryota > Metazoa > Chordata > Mammalia > Artiodactyla > Balaenopteridae > Balaenoptera > Balaenoptera acutorostrata. The sequence continues at coordinate 163,604,930 of NC_080066.1, forward strand.
TGGAAACAAGCAGAGGAATTCATATTATCAAGTCAAAGACGTTAGGTGAATTCAAAATTATAACAACGATGCTAACACAATATGGAAAAGAGATTGTGAATTCAATAGCATGTTCTGAAAACTTAAAAGTAAAATAAATTAAATGGTGAAACCCTAAAGCATAGAAAACAATGTTAGTGACTTCAAGAGAATAGATGTCACTATTGTTACTTTCAATGAATTGGATAGATGGCAGTATTGTCAGAGTACTTCTATTGCATTTTCTTTTGACAGCTAGAATTGTGATTTTAGTTTCAAACTGAGATAGAGCCTTAAAATAATTCACTAGTTCATGTTTCATTCACCATTCAGTTTGAAATCATCTATAAGCCACATACTGTAAAGGTGTGTGCTTGTGAAACATGTCTTTTATTTTATTGCTTTCACAAAACTTAATTCTGTCACACAAATATCTTGAAAAGCTTTTGTTGAGTTTCCAACATGCCTTTGCAGTTTTTCAGTCATGGTGGTCTCAAAATCCAAACTATTCAAGCCTCTGGCTTCATTTTCACCCAATGCATTGGACTGTGCACAGTCTAATGATGTCAGAGAATAGACTGGAGGTGGCACCTGTCATGAATCAAAATTAACTCCTTTAAATAATAGGAGTTTCATTTAAACAAGACAAATTACAAATTTCCATATCTTTTTCTTTTAATTTCTTTTTCTAATTCATAAAACCATGAACTAATTTGAATGTTTAGTTTCCCTCCCGGCTTGATTTGTTTCATGCCAAGTGATACCCAAGGGAGCATTTCACCTGGTGCTATAATGGGAAACTTGACAGACCTTAATATATATCACTGCAATGTTTTTCTCAATTATATACTCTTTTTCCTGTATCTTTTGGACGTTTTTCAGATGGTCGTGACCATTAAGTTTCTGTAAATGAATATTGTTCAGAAAGTTCCTTAAACATTCCTGAACAGCAATTTAATAGGCTCATGATAGACCCTATTATCGAGATAGACAAGATTTCCAGTCATTTAGCACATAAAAGTGTTATGTAGAGATGATGCTGGTTGAAATTATTTGATGTGGATATGCTAGATAAAATAAACACTTACAGTTTCTATTCCCTGTCTATTTTTGAACTCAAGTGTTGAAGGAGTTTGAACAGTGGAGTGACATATTTTTTGAAAGGCTGAAGGATGAGACCAACAATCTAAGGAAACAGCCAATGATTTCTTAAAATCCTATGAGAGATAATGAATAATGATCAATGTGAGTTTGATTTTTGATTATTTTATGTATTCCATGCCTGTATCATTCTGACATTCTTGTTCTGTTTTTATTCATTCATGCATGCAACACCTATTTTCAGTGTCCATTATGTGCCAGGCAACATCCAATTTTAAGGAGGGAGAGCAAACAATAAGTAAACTGGGCAATTAAAATAAGTTCTGACAAATATTAAAACAGAAATATGTACAGAATATGGAAGTATAGTGGAAGAACAGTTAACCCAGACTTGCTAATGAAGAATGGTTCCCTGCAAAAAGTTACAGCTACACTAAATTTTAATGTCTGGAGGATGTTTAGGACTAGTTGGAGTGAGTTAGCACAGGGGACTTTTTGTTTTGTTTTGCTTTGTTTTGTTTTTTTGGCTGCGTTGTGTCTTCGTTGCTGCGCACAGGCTTTTCTCTGGTTGCGGTGAGCGGGGACTACTCTTCGGTGCATAGGCTTCTCATTGTGGTGGCTTCTCTTGTTGCGGAGCACTGGCTCTAGGTGTGCGGGCTTCAGTAGTTGTGGCACACAGGCTCAGTAGTTGTAGCTCGCAGGCTCTAGAGCACAGGCTCAGTAGTTGTGGTGCACGGGCTTAGTTGCTCTGCAGCATGTGGGATCTTCCCAGACCAGGGCTCGAACCTGTGTCCCCTGCATTGGCAGGCGGATTATTAACCACTGCACCACCAGGGAAGCCCCAGAGTTTTTAATCACATGTAGGAACTTTTGGAATAACATGAGTAGTAGATCAATAACATAGAAGTGTATGGTCTATATGCTATCAATTTATTTTAGCCATCTTCGTAGACCGGAACTAATCCTACAAATTTGAGATATCCTTCAATTGCCTTTGGCTGTGTGTGTAACAGAATTCAATTAGTTCTTATTTAAAATTGCCTGTGACGTTCTCTGCCTCTTAAGAGGAAAGGAGGAGGTGGTAAATTTCTTTCATTGGAAAACAATCTCATATTACTCCCTACAAAGAGATTGGTGAGTAGTAGAAAGAAAAGGCTAAACCTTCAATATTCTACTAATTCTTCAGTACTTATCAGAATTTTTTTAAAAGTAAATTTTATTCAAAGCATATTGGAAAGGTAGAGATAGACCCAGAAGCCTAAGCAATAGAAAGCTAAGTAATGAGGCATAATAAAGGGAGGAGAGCTGGGAGGTACAGGAATCTTAAGAGGAGAAGAGGAGAAGCACTTTGGATAGGTGGCCAAAGCTATTTAAGAATCAGAATAGCTATTACTTAATTTTAATTTGTCTGGGTTTTGTAATTACATATCTTGATATGGCATACACTTTTCCAAAGCTGTGAAACATGCAAACGTCTTGCTTTTGAGAAAAATGGAAGAGTAAGGCTGAGTTTCACATATGGTTTAGTGTGGAGCAGAGCAAAGAGAAATGCAAGAAACCAATGAATCACATGACATTCTGTGCAGGACCTGGGGTGTCACAAGGGATATGGGTCAAAGGATTCAAGTCAGCTTTGCGTAAATTTCAAAGGTAGGCTGACCTCAACTGACATCTGGTTTCCATAGAACCTTTGAAGAATTACAATGCAAAGTTTTTACACATCCAAGACAGCATTAGAAGGTCGACTTTCAAATGTGTGTGTTAGTAAAGTAGTAGCAGTGGCAGTAGTCTCATATTGTTAGTATCCATTGCAGAAATATTGTTACTCATGGTTGGTTTTAAATATATTTCTCAGTTAATTTAACTTCTTAATTACCTTTTGCTTAGGCTTATGTTAAAATGTTTTTATTTCTTAGGCATAGTTTGGCTAGGCAACAGGAAAAGTAGGCTAAGCTGGTTTATAAATGGTATACTGTCTTAAAACAGGTGACTGAAAATTGACTGAAGTTTGAATACTATATTCTATTCTTGTAGATTCAAATGGTTTACTTTGCCCTAAAGATCTTTGATCAGCCATCCCATGAGTGTGCTGAAACCAACTGAGCATACATTTTGATTTTCCAACTATTAGATAAACGTTAACATTCCCTAAACAGTTCTTTTGACTGCAGGCCACAATTCCACAAAAAAACAAGTGTAACTGTAAACTTTAAACTTACTAATGTGTGGAGGAGTACTTAATTCTTAAACAGCTCAAAACACAATTCATTATTTTGTTGCACTTTTCTGCCCGTTTGCAACTCTTTTAGGGTTATAGAACTAGGAATAAATATTTGTGTTCCGTGACTTTAGGAAATCGATGCTGGGCTGAGGTTGTTGTTGGAATACTGTCTGGTCTTTTCACTGTGAAAATAACAGCAGTCTAAGATCCTCAAAACTGAGCAGGATAAAATAATCCAATTTGCTTTTATCCTTCGTAGCACTTACTTTTTGCATTTCATTTAGTTTGGTCAATAAAAACACTCAGGTCTTTTTCAGTGTGCTCAATTTTTTTCATTATTTAAAAATTTTAGTTTTTAATGTTTAGCATGAACATAAAACCATTCTCAGTGGGTCTCTGGAACGACACTGTGAAAGATTTAAGTAAAACCAAAATCTGTTTTCATTTAATGCCAAAAATAAACCCATGAAGTGATTTTATTCTTATTAGGTTTTATGGCTCTTCGATCTTCATTCTTTTGTGAAACTGAAATTATGAATCAAAACGAAGTAGTGTCTTCTGAAAGCATGCTATAAAAGTAACTGACTTCTAGTCCATACAATTTGGGTGTGATCATGTCATTTAGAAGATGCTACTTACTGCACCAATTGCCCATAGATACATTTTGGAATGAAAGATGTCTCCAAGCTTATCACCACACTGCTATCTACATGCAAATGAAAATCTTGAAGAACTTCTCTTGCATGGAAGTTAATTCACCTTGATCCTCTTGAAGTCTTCTCTTTCCTTGGTTTGGATTTGTTGATTCAGAGCAAATCTGTTTATTACAACAAATAACAAATTGAAAGGAGAAAGTAGAAGAAGATGCCTCTAAATGTATTAGAATAGTGTCAAATTTTTCTGGGTCCATGTCTTTCCTAAGGGTTTCTAAGAATCTTTTAAGTCCTGAATAACTGCTGGCCACTTTAGTTCAGCCTTGAATTATATTTAATTGAAAAACAGAGTGGGGAAATAACAAAGAGCAAAACTGATGAGATTTGTATGGTTAAAGAACTTTAACTCATTTGATTTTCCTGAAATTCTAGACACAAAGCAATTCCACACACATTGCTAGATGTTGCCTCTGGCTTGTATTAGAAATGTCACTTGGCTGAAGCCCTTTGAGGGTATTACATGTGTACAATGTACCATTGCTCTTCTAGGGTAGAGTATTTCATTGTATGATCAATAGCCCGAGGACTCCTGCATTGACCTTGAAAAATATTGGTTTGTCAAAGTGGCTGCTGTACTCTGCAAATGTATTTGTTCCAAATTTTATTTGTTCTGAATTCTTCTCCTTAGATGTGTATTATCCTCATACTTTCATCATGGTGTTCACTGAGAGAGTAACATGTCTCTACTTTAAATGAAAAATGAGACATTTAATTGGAAAGGAAAAGAGGAGTCTGAAAATCATTCACTGATACCTCCTGAATACAATACAAAGCTACAAGACACAAGAAAAATTTGGAAACAAAGTTACGAATGTCAAATTCCCAAGCCATTCTTTTTTCTCTCACTTTAGTCCTCTCCTTGCTCAACTCCCTCACTAACCCAAACCCAACATCTATTTATTAGAATATCTTCTATTTGCCAAAACTGTGCTAATTTCAGTGAAGAAATCAAAGGAGTGAAATTATAAGCTAATGTATGTAGAGGACTGATCACAGTACAAAACCGTAAACAGTGAGAGTTTTATAAGTGGTGTTAATGCTTCCTTTATGTGAATACATTAGTGGATGTGTCTGCACAACATATGTATATTAGTGAGTTATCTTTTCATTCTTCCGCTAAGTGATGTAGATATATATTTGTAAAAATAATCATTTCATATTATACGCACAGTTGTCAATAATAATAGTGCCATGAGTTAAGCTATTTGTCCTCCTTACCAAAGTATGGTATGTGTAAATGTAATCTGTTTTTAAACAATCCCATCCATTTTCCTACAACTTATATTTAATTATTCCATTTAGGGTAAAACCCAAAATGGTCATATTCCTTGTGCCTTTTGAGCTCTTCTCTTCATCTTTTCTTGCCATATGCATCAAAGAATACAGCATTCTATTAGCTGGAGTCATGCAGTGTAAATATTCCCTCTGATACGTCAGTTTGAAATCCTGACTAGATACCTGGAATTCCTATCTTTCTGTGGGACTGAAAAGCCATAACCTGCAGGCTTTTAGAGGAGAATCAGTTCTGGAGAAAAAACAATATATTCAGATCATTGAAGGAAGTTATAACTTTTCATCTGGGACATCCTGACAATGTGCAGTGAGCAGTAAGAAAAATAAAGTGGGAGTATCAAGGTATAGTTTGTCAAGAGATGAGCCCTGGCATACTGTCCAGCAGGAACTGACACTCCACTATGTAGGAAGGAGTCACTGCCTTGTTCCTGCTCCTTCTGAGTCCCTTTATTTGCAGACCATGCTTTTGGAAGTTATCAATTAGGCAAATAGTAAATTGTCAATGAATATTAGTTGATCTTACAAAGCATGCACACATCAGATTGCAGTGACAGTCTGTAAACTCCTTGAGATCAGTTAATGGACAAGACACACATTCTCCTTGTTATTACCATACTTTTGTACCAACACTTCCCCTACATGCCTTTTTTAAAGCACTATGAAAAGACGACTGTGATGCTAAATGAGAAGGTGATGAAAGGATTCATGTTCGAGGGATGGTTAGCAAGCATATGAAAGACTGTCATAAGCTACTATGAGGTCAGGTTCTAATTCCTCAGGAAAACAGAATGGTGTAAGCAAAATCACTGGAGTGAAAACTGGGGATTTTGTTCAGAAAAGGTCAACTTGTTTAGACTATAAAATTTGTGTAAAGAGGTAATGGCAGGAAATGAAAGATCCGGTCCCAGAATCTCACCTCCTAGAGCCTACCATATTTCTTTCTAGATTTTAGAGAGATTAGCCTACATAGTTAATTCAATTTATGTCCCTTAAAAATATTGCACATGTATATACTTCTCTCTGCTGGCCATTCATTGTTGAAAAAAGAATAAGCTAAATGCCTACTTTCATGGAATTTCACCTCTAATGTGTATGCTTAGGGATGGAGGTGGAGAAGAAACACATGAACTAACAATAAATGAATAAGACAATTAATTAATATATAGCACATGAAAGATAATCACCCTTGAGTTCTTGTTATTCTGAGCATGAGAATATTGGGTAGCCTTGGATCGGAGTATGATAAATGGGGGTGGTTTGGAGAGTGTTTTAGCAATTAAAGAAGTTTACTTATGAATTGGAGTCAACAGGAAGTGTCATCTGATGACCTGAATCTCAACTGAGGAAAGAGTAGTATGGAGACAAGAGAAACTTCATTTCTTTTAAATATGTATTTAGTGCCTAGCATATGCCATATACACTTTTAGGGTTTAGCAGTGATATAAACAGAAAACTCCTTACCCTCTAAGGTTTACTTTCTGGGCAGGAATGGGGGCACAAATAAACAAATTAATTAATCAGATACACATTAAAATATGGAATGTGTTAGTTGCTGGTAAGTGCTCTGAAGAAGGATAAAGCAGGAGAGGCGGTTGGCAATGAAAGGATGGTGGTGGTAAAATTTTAAAAAGGATAGGACAGATTTCACTGAAGTGGTGACATTTACGCAAAAGTCTGAAGATGTAGCCACGTGGATACTTTAGGGAAGAGGTTCCAAGCAGGAAAAAAAAAAAAAAAAAAACAACAGAAAAGTATGTAACTCCTTGTGCCTGGCATGTTCAAGGAGCACGAGAGGATCCATGTGGTGGGAGGAATATGAACAAGTGGGCTCAGAAATAAGAGAAAACTGGAGAGCTAGATCATGGGGAACGCAGGAGTGAAATTTGTCAGTTAAGTAGTTGTCATGCTAGCTTAATTATGTAGGAGGTACTTTTAGAGGTAATTTATTCTTCCAAGCAATGCCTTCTTGGTGGTGCCTGACCTAGCTCCATCTCCATGCTAAAGGTCTGACTAGAAAACTGAGAGGTCAGCAATGAGATTATCTAATCAGTTAAAACGTTAGCTGAGGGGCCCAGAGTCAGGATGGAAAGGTGTCCAGCACTTGTTCTGTAGAATTTTCCTGGCTATGTTAAAGGTACCATATGGATGATAAAAGAGGAGTAATAGGAAATTCCCTGTTTTCTTGCAAACAACCACAAAGTGTTGTGATCTAATATTGAGTTGAAGCTTTTACCATAAAAATGATCCACTCATGTCATGTATCATACAAAGTCAGGGGCATTATTTGAATCATTTTGATGAACAGTCAACAATGATTATGAAGAAGGCCACAACTAGAGGTTTTGGTTTTAAGTGCAAATGGTGGTTAAGAGACTATTTTGAACCCTACCCTTTTATCCAATTGACCATCTACTCATTTTGCCTTAGATACCAACCCTCCTCCCCACCTCATTTAGCAAAGTAAAACCTCCAGCTCTAATGGTGCCTGGGGCTCAATAAGTATCTGGAGAATGAAAAAGTGTGCAATATGTATTCAGAAATATTGGCTGGTTATTTTATTTAAATACATACTAAATGAATATTTTAAACAATTATTATCAATGGCATGCTGTTTACTTTAGAAATAAAAATTAAGTAGTTTCTTCCAAAAATACATGGGATAGCTGAAATATGGGTATTCATAATGATGGAATCTGAAGAGTTTATAAGAATTAATTTTTGGTCTAGAGAGCTAGACTTATGAATAATTGGATTCATCCTAACTATATTAAGCTGATAAAATTAAAATGAATCCAGAGCAATAGATCTTTCAAGAAACATGTTGGCTGTTATGTGTAAAACTAAGTAAAAGATTTTTACATGTCACTCTTTGGTGCAGTAAAAGAACATTAAACTAGATGACAGGAACTCTATAGAGTGCTTACACTGGATCCGCATTATTCCAAGTATTCTATATATACTATCTCATTTAATCTTTCTCCTAATTAGAAGGTTAAATAAAAGTATTATGCTATTTCTAAGGTGAGCTAGCTTTAAAATGTCAATTATTCAAGTCAGTTCATTTATTGCCCCAAGAAATGAGAAAAGAAATAACATGCAGTTGAACATGTTGGTAGCTGACCAGGCAAGAAATCTGATGTTCTTTCATCACCTGCCTTAGCACCTTAGAAGCCGCATGAATATTGAACTAAAATTTTGATGCATAGTCTAGATTTCTCAACCTCTGGCTACAGAGTTGGATATTAACACATGAATTATGACTTCTATCTGTAATAATAGAATCACTGGGGGAATGTGAGTTAATTAGAATATCGCTGCAAAAGCTTGGGCAATAGCCCATTAAATGTCACAACCTCAGCAAACACAGGTTGGGGAACAATGCTAGTTTCTGGGAATATGTTCATATTACCTTGTTATGGGACAACTTATAACTCCTGTCACCACCATAACCCCACAAATGATTGTTACTGTTGGTCTCAAGGGAACAGAGGTATTTATTATAGCAACACAAAGCAATAGTCTATGTATTCCTTTTTCCATTTGCATGAAGACATGGGTCAGATGATTCTAAGAAAACTTCTAGTCACTCATGGCACAACAAATCACATGCACAAAATGATTTTTGTGAATAGTTGTTTTCCTTATCAACAATTATAGTCTTCTTTTCAATGTGAAATCTTTTCCAGGTAGTTTCAATATAAAGAAAGAAAAGCTATTTTGTGTCTTAATAATGCTCACATGTCTCTATAAGAGAGTTAGGAACAAAAGGAATGTTGAAGTAGATATAAATAGGATAATTTGTTTAAGTATAAAAGGAGAAGGGAAAACAAATTCTTATTTAATAAAGCTTTGAATCCAAGCATGTTTCCTGTTACCGGTAATTATTGCCTAACTTGATAAGCCAGCAAGCAGTTATTGGAAAACGCTTGTGAAAATATAGTATCGCTTTACCACTATCAGCCTATAACTGCCTGCATGAATGGTCAATGCTCTTTATCACTGAATTTGCTTATGTCTCTGCTCTGATGAGGAAAGGAAAACTGTGGGTACCAAATTCTGGGAATAGAGCAGCTCAGTTACCATTTGGACTAATTTGAATCCCACAGGACCACACCACATTTAAATGATTGATATTGATTCGAGAAATAGACCTCAAATGAGCTGGTATGGCAGACACAATTAATCTCTGTTGAAATGTGAATGAAATCATGAGGAGGGAAGCTGGCCAAAGGTTTACCTAATAACAATGGGATCACCAAGATCTATGATCACTTTTAATTTTTGCTCTAATAATTAACAACAGAAGTTTGGGTCAGGATAGTGGAAGAACAGAAGCACTTAGGGAAACAGGTTGCACAGAATAGATGTAAGGAAAGCGAACAGAGAGCATTCAGTATTAGAGTGTCTGATTATAAAATGTCTGGAAGGCCTAAAGGTAACACATCAAACCATTCACAGAAGCTGGGCCATTAAAGAAGTTTTTCACTTGCTTCAAGGTATTGTATTTTGAGTAAACTGCTTTCTGTACTATGCATTTTTATCTGAGATAGCAGTGCTTGGGAAACTGTAGTTATAGAAAAAATAAAAATACTAAAAGTTTCAATCAATCTTTTAAGACAAGTGAAGTTAATTAAAATTAGGAAAGAAAAAAGATAAGAACTGCCAAAAATAATAACAAAGAAAAATTAGAACAATTGTTGAAGTGAGGGTTGTGTAATTCCTGTATTAGATTCACTTGAATCAGAGGAGGGGAAAAATAAGTATTTTTGTCTTACATCTGACACATTTTGCTTTGCATTAGGACCAAGATTCCCGAAATTTTGGACATTCAAGCTTTTTATATCTAACTTGATGTATTTCGAGCAGTAGAAAATGAGTAGTATTCGTCAGATGGTAGGGATTCCCCCTTGTGCTGTCACCAGGGGGCGAACTCAGAGAAGCCTCCAGTGTGGGACTCTTCACTTTGTACCAATGGGGACGCCAAGGTGTTCTCACAGTTGGCCAAGTTATTGCACTTTTAAATAGACATAAGAACATGCAGCTTCGTTGATAACAAGGGTAGAGTACAGGTTTTCAGTTATTAAAGAGTTTGGGTTTTCTGCAGGAAATTAAGAGCAAGCCCATGGGAGACACTAAATCTATTTCCATAAAAATAACAGTTATGGACTTACCTTTAATCTTTGGTCAGTTTTAATCAAGTCAATGATAATACTGGTGTTTCTATCTCAGAACTATTCTAAGAGAACTGAATGTTTTCCATCAGACCATACCTAAACTCTGCCTTTCTAGTTGGTGTTACAGGTGATGGCTCCACTTTTAGTTTAGGGGTTTCATAAAAAGTTAACTTATTCTCCAAAAGTAGACTCATTATCAGAAGTTAATAACACAGTTAAAATTGTTTATGACTCAGATGCATCACCAACTTGTTCTTAATCAGCAACTGGAGGATGGTGTACCCAGGGATGGTACCCATGTCCTAGAATCTAGGCTGAAATGATTCACAGCTGAGCTTCTCATGGCATGTATTTCTTGATCTTTCATATATGTAAGCTAATATATTAAAAACATTCATCTGCATGCTGGGTTCAAATATAGCCCATACAGTTTCCGATCATATGCTTAAGACTCCTGCTCTAGGGCATTAGCATTTTCTTTTACTTTTTAAAAAATAGCTTTATTCAAATAAATTCATATACTCTGCATCCACTCAAAGTGTACAATTCAACAGTTTTTAGTATATTCAGAGACTTGTACAAACATCACCATAAACCATTTAGAACTTTTTCATTTACTCTATTTCCCTCCGTCTCTGCAGCCCAAAGAAAACACTAATCAATGTCTCTATAGACTTATCTACTCTGGACATTTTATATAAATGGAATCATAAAATATATAGTCTTCTGTGACTGGCTTCTTTAGCATATGTTTAGCATAACGTTCTTCATGTTTTAGCAGGTATCAGTACTTCATTCCTCTTTTATTGCCAAATAATATTTCACTTTAAGGACGTACCACACTTTATTACCATTCATTACATAGGGTAATTAATCAATTGCGTTGTTTCCACTTTTCACTTGTTAGCAATAATGCTTATATGAGCAGTCACATACATATATTCGTGTGGACATACTTTTAAATTTTCTTTTAGATATATGCCTAGGAATAGAATTACTGGATCACATGGTAACTCTATGTTTAACCTTTTGAGGAGCCATCAGACTATTTTTGAAAGTGGCTGCACCATTTACATTCCCACCAACAATGTATGAGTGTTTCAATTTTTCCACATCCCCACCAATGCTTGTTGCTATCTTTTTTATTATAGCTATCCTGGTTGATGTAAAGTGGTATCTCATTATGGTTTTGATTTGCATGTTCCTGGTAACTAGTGCTGTTTAGCATGTTTTCATGCACTTAGTGGTTGAACTCATTGATCTGTTCTATGTAGAATGTATTTCAGAAGATAGTATTTGCAATTATACCTACACTTAAATAATAATCATTTAAGGTACATATTGTATGTTATATAAAGCACAGTGTTAATATATGTGTTACATATAAAATATAAATGCATTTCATAGTAACATATGTAATAGCATATAAAAATATTAGACATATGCAAAGATATTAAGTACAGCATATAAAATATTTTGACTGTTTCCTGTTTACACCTATGTAATCTGATACCACAATAGTTCTACTCCCTCCTTCCAGTAACAAGGTAGAGAGAGAGGTATCTTTATTATCCTCATTTTGTAGACGATAATCTTGCAGCTGCTCTGTCAGACCTAAACTGCTAAGTGCATTTATTGGTGAGTTTTTCCACGTACCCTGGGTGTAATGCAATAAAAAGAAGGATGTGGGTTTCCCTGGCCACACTAAGAAGACAATTTCTTCCAAATCAGGAAGGGTTTGAATTTGAACAGGACTGAATCAGATTAGATAGATAAGTGGAAACACAAAAGAAATGCCCAAGGGATTTTATTCTTTTATCATTATTCTAATGATCATTTATTCAACATGTGTCATATATAGATAAATGTTATATGCTCTAGGTAAGTGTATTTACTTATGGTATAATATTCATTATCTGTTATATATTATGTGTTAATATACATATTTTATAGGTAACACACATATTTTAATATTATACTTTATATAACATGCTATAGCCAATTGCTAGAAATCCTTTCCTAAAATTAGTACATATAGATGTCAAGGGACCTACCCAGCTACCTGAAATCATTCCCACAAACTTTCAACAAATGATCCATGTTCTATACATGTGACTGTGGAAGAAAGAGCCAGTTTTCTCTATTATCTATTCTCTTCTTTTTTCATAGTCATAGTGGCTTAAATCTACATTTCTTAACTATACTCCAATAAAAATTAATTTTAAAAATTCAGAAATAATCTACATTTCTTATTCTCCCTCGCAGTTAAATGTGGCCACATATCTAAGTTGTAGCCAATGGATGTGGGTAGAAATACTTGAAACTTTTAGGTCTTACTCTTAAAAAGAAGGCACATGCTTTCCCTCCCTCTTTCTCTGACTTTCTGCTGCCTGGAGTTTAGATGTGAAGGTGGGAGCTGGAGCAGCAATTTTGGACCAAGATATGGAGACATTTTGCAGAGTCTGGGAGAGAAAGATAGAAAGATCCTGGACCCCCTCCCCCCAAACCTTGAAGCTGCCATGTCAGCCTTGAACTGCTTAGTTCATGTTCTGTTATTGGGTCTCTCTGTTAGAGCAGCTGAAACTATTCTAACAAGGAAACTGCTTCATCCACAAAAAATCTGTGTTCTCCATGGCAACCCTTCAAATATGCAAAAGCTGATGTGCTGTTTGTCTTAAGTATTTTCTATTGTAGAAAATTTTTCTTCAATTCTTTCACCTAGATTTCATGTAACACTGTTCATGGACATCTCACCTTCTTGGACTTATTCTTTATCAATATTTCTCTGAAATTGGGTTACTTAGAATGAAAAACATTACTCTAGATGTGGACTGAGAAGCAGAGAGCAAACTGATTACTCTCAAGATAGGAAGGTAGTTCAATTCAAAATTAGCTTGTCTAACAACCTCATTTATTTATTCAGCCAGTCAGTTATTAGGCTGAGATTATATTGTATGACAGGCTGTGGGCAGGGAGCTAGAGTCATCAAAGATGAAGATGTTCTGAATACTTACTGAATTTGCAGTGAATTAAAACATGCCTTCATGACCTGCACCCCAGTGAGAACTTCCTCATGCTGTATCAGTACAATTAACAAATAAGAAATTTTGCATGCATCTAATATTTGTAAAATTTCATTATTGTTTTCTGACATGGTTAAGTTCAAGTGTTGGTTTGGGAGCTTGAGCATGTCCTGGTAAGAGACAAGTATTTTTATTGCTCTTGGATATTTCTGGAATTCAGAATGAATGTATACCACTGTATTGCCAGGCCTCGCATAGAGGAGTAAGAGAGGGATGACTTTGTAACTCTTGCCTTCTCTTCTCTGTTCCTGCAGTCATTGGAGTATTTTCTTTGCAGATTTATGGCTTCAGTCTGCAGACGTGCTGTTCACTAGTATCCAGATTCTTGGTCCTCACACAACTCTTCTTTCTGCTACAGTTCCAAAGGATGGGGTGCTGGCAGTGACTTTATATTATGAGGTTGCTTCCTTTGAGCCACTTATTTTTTTATTCTGCTTAATTTTAGATTCCTTTTGAATTTCTCCCCTTGTTTGCCTGTACTTTCCCTTGAGAGCCCCTCTGCTAATAGTGTCAAGTAATGCCACTTCCAATACATCATTCCCTTTCATTCCTTTAGAGGAGAACTAGGGTGAGAGGTGGTTAACAATTGTTAGGCTCCAACCATTGAAACTAGAGAAAGCAACTGCAGCGCTGCTGTGAAGGGGCTTTCACCGGGAGCATGTGTGCAGTTGCGAGCAACTGTAAGCTTTCTTTAGCTCTTAATTACCACCCCCCCCCCAAAAGGCAGTGTTTGCTCTCACGCACATGGGATTTACCCGCCTACTTTTCATTAGTGTTAATGGGGGTCTCTATGTATAAATCTTCTCCCCTTCCCCCAGTATCAATGGTGGAACAGATGCCAAGAGAGCTTTCTGCAGTTTTGCTCCTTGATTGGTTTCAGATGATACACAAAGCAAATCTCTGAGTGTGAGCACGCTCTCTCTCCACGCTCTGTGCTTCAGGCTTTATTAACACTCATGGGACTTCTTGTCTCATTTGCTGTCCCAGGACCAGCCAGAAACCATCCTCCCACTGTGCCCCACTTCATCCCCTCCAAGCCATGGAAAAGCACTTTTCTTTTTCTCACACCAGCTTGACGTATTCTATTTTCCTTGATATAAGTAGATCAACATAAAGATCAGAAGCCAAAAAAGACACAAAAATACAAATTCCTCTCCCTTAGGTCTCCCAAACACTCTTTAAATTCCTTTCATGTCCTCCAGATGCCCAATTCCATTTAGACATCCTACCCCACCTGAGGCTATTCACTGGATAGTGATGTCATCTTGATGTGCATTCCTCTCCCCAAATCTATCGTGGTGCTTTTCAGGACACTCATATTTATACCTTAATTAGTTTCAGGATTCCTGGAATCTCCAAGTCCTCCCCCAGATATTTAGCTCTCAGCTTGTCAGACTATTATTCATTAGTAGGTAGGAACTGGCCAGGTTTCCATTAACGATACACAGAACTCTCTCCATTGTTATTCAGGTTGCCCTTAAATCATACATCCTACATAGAATACCTTTTCTTTCTTTAATTTTTTATAGGTTGGCTTAAACCTGAGTATAGTTATTAATGAATTTTTCCAGCCACCCCAGGTGTATTGCAGTGAGAAGAGGAGTGTGGGTTTCCTTGGTAGCACTAAGAGGGCAGTTTCTTCCAAATCAGAAAGTTATCCCAAATTAGGACACAAAACCCCAGATTTTTTTTTTTTTATTAATTAATTAATTTATTTATTTATTTATTTTTGGCTGTGTTGGGTCTTTGTTTCTGTGCGAGGGCTTTCTCTAGTTGCGGCGAGCGGGGGCCACTCTTCATCGCGGTGCGCGGGCCTCTCACTGTCGCGGCTTCTCTTCTTGCGGAGCACAAGCTCCAGGCGCGCAGGCTCAGTAGTTGTGGCTGACGGGCCTAGTTGCTCCGCGGCATGTGGGATCCTCCCAGACCAGGGCTCGAACCCGTGTCCCCTGCATCGGCAGGCAGATTCTCAACCACTGCGCCACCAGGGAAGCCCAAAACCCCAGATTTTTATTCAGCTGCTGACTGTAAGTGACTGCACAGTTCCCGTCTCATCTGCAGGGATGAGAAAGAGAGTGCAAGAAAGTTGGAGAAAAAAGGTGCAATGTCCTGGAATATTAATGGGTGTCATCTCTTTTGTCAAATAATATAATATATAATATGTATTTTATATATATATATATATATATATATATATATATATATATATATGTTTATATATCCATCTGTCTCCAATATATATAAAACATATATAAACATATCATGTATATCATATGACATGGAAAATATCATATATATATGGAAAATCTCCCCCTAAACCAAAAGTCAAAATTAAATCTTTATTCTTAAGTTAGTTTTTCTTAACAGATCTGTTTAAAACAGGTTAAATTTTTCAGAGATCAAATAAATTGCTTAGTTAAGCACTAAACTTTTAAAAACATTACCCATGATAATGAATATGCTATTTACAGTTTTAACAAACAGTGCCATGTATATTATTGTAGTTGATTTTCCAAAAAGTGCTGTTTTTCAGGGGTCAGTGTCACATTTTTAATAGCAAGAGATCAGCCTTTTTTTTTTTTTTAGTACATACATCTTTTGTCATAAATCTACAAGGTTTCCCTTGTTCTAAAGTTTATTTGATGAAAAGAAACCTAAGTCATCAAGGTAATCAGAAACATCCTCCGCTTTAGCCTTCTCTCCTATGGGGTGCTTCCTAATTTCACTTATTTTTCAAGTATTTTCCCTTCCCTGTATCTGACTCCATCCCTTAGCTCCAAAGTGTAGAATAAGGAAAAAATTAAGTACAGAGTAAAAACGTTATGAACAAAGTAACAGCAAAAATTTCTCATTCTTAATATCCCAGAGACTCCCTCCTCCTCCCATATATCATAATATATGATATGCATGGTGGGAACATTCCTCCCTGAAGTTTGGAGGTCTGGATGGTGAAGGACTATTGGTCCTTTAAGGCTGTTGGCTTATCCATCATTGGGACTTATGTTTACAAGGGATAGGTTATCAACATTAGGTATGACTTCAAGATTCTTTGGTGATTTGTTAATTCCTCTTGTCTAAGACTGTTGAATATCTGTATTTGTTAATTTTTCTAAGAATGTGACACATTTGAGGAAGTAATAAATCTGATTAATTGACAAAAGCCATTTGACTAGTTTCAAGGAATTCTGCATGTGTCTGTGATATAAAGTGTCCACCTTTCCAAGAGACCCACAATGGCTTGATAATTAAGAACAAACATCTTCGCTGACAAGGTCTGCAGTACTTGATAAATTTTCTATGAGTAGGAATTACGTTGAAAGATGAAATGAAGTACTTGTGGGGAGGTGGGTGGGGAGCCTCCAAGCCTAACTCAACATGGGAGGGTATGAAATGTCAATTACTGCTACTGATGTGGACCTCGTGGGGCTAGGGATTTTGAGGACTGCAGTCATGGGACAATCTGGCTGATTATGAAAAAGTGATAAATGCCTTAATGAAAGCGTGCATCTGAATTAGAAATGAAATAATTTGAAAGTCAATGCAGCATAGACTTCGAATTGTTTTTGGCCTACAGGCTGAATACACTGGCACACTCGCATAATAATTAAGCCTGGGAGTTAAGTTCTTAAAGAGCAAAGCGATCACTCTTCTTGGACAGGCAGGAAACCTGTAATCCTTATATCCACACAGGTCTTAAAAAAAAGATCAATTGAAAGACACCTTTGTGTCTTAAAAAGTCCAGCGCTTATGTGTATGTGAAAGGGAAGTGCGAGTGAGCTTGCCTGCCTGCTTATAAATAACTACCTTTCCACACAAGCTCCTCATTCATATATGGACATGATTAATGCCTAGGAGTCAGCTCTTTCCACTCAGCAGCTCCAGAGGATGTGGTTTGATTGGTTGTGGGCTCAGTGGTCATTGTTTTCCACATGATGAGAAAGGACCTTACATCTTAAGGGTCTGCCCATTTTCCTCCTCTCGGCCTCCACTGACATCCTCGCTGGATTGTTATAAGTGAAATGACAAATGAAGGTAAAACAGCACAGTACAATATTATGCACCTGGTAAAGAAGCTCAGTTAATGGTTGTTGCTGTTATCTTCATCAGCATCATGAATAACCATAATAAATAGGCACCTTGAGCCATGAACCGACTTGCTCAAGAGGACAGTTGAATCAATGAAGGGCTCGATCTGTTTTATTCCCTTTCAAACACATCGTTGAATGCTTATTATGTATGCTCACTATAAGTAATACAAAGTAAAGTAAGGCATCCATCCATCCTCAAAATAATGCATGATCTGTGAGGATGAGGAGATGGAACTCCGTGTAGACAAAAAAAAAAAGAGGGATAAAGCAGGGGACAGAGAAAATGGGGAGCTGAGAGGGGTAGGGAGCCCAGGAATAGGACTTTTCCAATTTCATTTTGAAACATAAGGTTGTGGGACGTCTGTTAAAACATCTCACGGTGACTTTGTTGGGAGAGTATTAGATGAGCCAAAAGTGGGAAAAAAGAGCAGGTGCTCTAACTGGTATTAGATCCTCTTCCAGCTCATGGGTAAGAGGGAAACTTACCTGGCTTTAGGACAGTATTGCTCAAATTGTGGCCCAAAGGCCCCCTGCCTCAGGGTTATTTGGAGTGTCTTTTCGATACAGGTTTGTGGTACCTGCCCTGAGTTTCTAATCAGCATCCCTTGAGGGTAAAACCCAGAGTTTGCATTTCAGACAAGCTCCTTGGGTTATTCTTAAACCCACTAGAATTTAAAAGGAGACATTCAAAAGAGAATGGAATTGGAAAATTTGCCACTGCTCTCATCAAGATTCTTGGTTAGGTCTGGAGGTATTACTCGTGGCCTCTTTTCTATCTCTATACTCCCAAACTTAGTTAATGTAGAGTATATATCAGAAAGGGGAAAAACTGAATAAATGATGGAAAGAGATGAAAAGGAAAAGAAATCATCCAAGGATAACTGTAAGATCTCCTTTCTTCATCCAGTTTCTGAGAAGACATTGTAATTATGTGTCAAGGATATATGGTACAGATGGCAAATTATCTAGCACGTGCCCCTCTTTTCATGCCTCCAGTCCCCACAGCAGTCATTATTCATGGGTAACAACACTTTTCAGCAGAGCCTTCACATTGTCTCACAATTCGTTCCGACATAACCCTCCATGTAACCACTTCAGTCAACTGGAGTTACTATGGGCGATGAACTCTTACTGCATATGTGGACACACACAACTAATCCCTGTCTCCTTAGAAACAAACAGGTGAAAAGCCAGTTTTCTTTTTTTACAAGAAGTGACTTTTAGGGGATTCCTGAGGGTACCTGGTGTTATAAGATTGGTAGGGGCCTATGTCCCGTTTGGCATCACAATTCCTAAAAATATAAACACACATTCTCAGGATGTCAGTGGGTTCAGAGAGGGCCCTGGAGGATAGGTAAGAATTTTGTGGATGGTTTAGACAGGTTTTCTGCTGAATCTTGGTGAGAAATATTCGTATCCTCTTGTATAAGGTGGTGATCAGGAGACAGGCTCTGATACCAGGGTGCATATGGGTCACACCCCAGCTCTGTACTTTTCTGATAGTGCGGATGAACAAACTCAGTGTTGCATCTTCAGTCTCAAGTTGCATCGGTGAAATGCAGACGATCCTGCTAGCTCCCTCATTGAGATATTGAGTGGATTGAATGAAATAATTCAGTGTCTGGCACAGGAATGCTAGTAATGAATTCATGTGGGTATACCCACTGTTCTTCTCTTCTGCGTTAGAATACTGAGACCCAGAAGGACCGATCAGGACATGGAACTAAAAACTCAAGCTAAGTTTTAAGCTTGGGTGGCAAATAGGATTCCACCCAACTCACATATGATCCCATTTTATTTGCCAGAGTAGAAAAGCACAAATGTGGGTAGAGTTCAAATCCAAGCACAGGGGAATATGCTTTGCCTGTTGAGACTTCTGGATTATCCCAGAAGGCTTAGACTGAATGGCCATGACCAAAGGGGGTGGCCGAGTGACAATTTTAAACAGAAATGACCAACTATACATAGAAAAAAATGTCATGGAAGGAATCATGCCGCTTTTAAGCAACACTGAAAGACAGACAAAACTGTTATAATTCTAACTCTTTCTCTCATCCCATCAGCAGCTTAAGAGGCTAGTATCCTCCTGAACTTTTCTGTATGGTATTTCCCGCAGTCCAATTCCCAGTCCTACTATCTGCTCCAGTACCTGCTCTGTAAGTGAGCATTAACCAGCTTCCTTCCTCTCCGTGTTGGTAAAGTAATGACCTGTTGGTTATAAACAGTTGAAAACAAATATTAGAAGGTCATTGTGCTGTTAAACTTTGATATATTGAGAAAGGTGAACTTTAGCAGGGCTTCTAAAGTATTGTCATGCAGGAATCGCTAGAGTAAGTGGATTCATCTATCACTGGTGAAAACATGGGCACAGCATCACTGGCTGAAGGTTGAGCATGGAAATGCTCAACTCTGATTAAACAGCCATAATTCCTCAAGGCTGTGACATGGCTGGCAGGCATGGGAAGCTGGGGCCTTAAAACATAAATTGTTGGAATTTATAATACACTGTCAGTCTGTCAGAAAAAAAAGTATCAGATTCTCCCTAAATTCAAACTATTGGCTAATTATTTTAGTATTTTCAAATGCTGATCTGCACATGCCTTTTGATGGTCAAGGGAAAAATCATATTTTTTCTACTTTATTAGAAATATGAGCAGTTTGCACATAAAGGTATTACTTAATGTTTCTTTAAAGCGCATGTCCTCTTTGATAGCTTGGGTGATTTGTTAGTAGCATTACCTTAAAGTATGGATTGTGAAGTTGGGATAATTAGGGATGCGGAACAGTACACTTATCCTTGAATTTCAGGCACTTGCTTTGCGGGAATGAAAAGTCAGCTGGTGAGTACATTTATTTTCTTCTGTGGAGAAGCCTCCCATATATACACTGCACTTATTTCAATTATTTCAAAGGATAAGAGAATGTACAGGTAAATTACTGGAACAAGAAAGAAGGCATAAGTCTGGCACTCAGAACTAAGGTGTGGGTCATGCTTGGAATGATCCTGAGTCACTTCTAGAGGTCAAGGTGTGTCAGTGTCCCATCTATTTTATAGCACTTAGCAGATGTATATAGGAGTGATGAATAAATACTAAGTAAGAAAAGATTTGATTAAGAGTCTTAGGATCATAAGTCGACGAAAGTCATTGCTGGTGGGAATTTCAAAGGGGTTTTTATAGCTCTAAGTCATGTTGCCTGGTCAGAGCAGTAAGTATTTCTTTAGCTCTCATTATGTGCCTTGCTATATACTATGGAGGGAAGACACAAGAACAAGATGAACAATTTCTTTGAGAAGCTTAACACCTGGAGAGAAAAAACTCAACCAAATAAGGATTAAGTGTATGTAACTCTATGCATACAATTGTTTTAGAAGGCAAATGGGCTTGTATGTATTTCAAGAAGACAGAGAGCAATACTGGCTCAACAGTTGGGGAAGGTTAAATAGAGTAGGTAGGGCTTCAGAAAGACCTTGAATGATGAGGACAATTTTTAAAGTCTGATGGAACATTCTTCAGATAGGAAGTTTAAAAAGTAAAGGCATTCTAAGACCGTGTATGATATAAAGACTCTTTTTGCATTTGCTCCACATTTTGTTATATTCTGTAATTTCCTTTCTCTTTCCTGAAACTCCACTTTTGAACTCCCTCTTCCAGCCTCAGGAGTTAACTCAATAATCCCTAATCTGCATTTTCCCCTAGTTACTCTTTTCTTCTCTCAGGGTCTATCATGTGCTCCCACCATAAACTGTCTCTATACAGTTGTGCAAGGATTCCATCAAATCCTTGCTTCTGTGATAACCACTCCTAAGAGGATGGACTGTTCCCTTCCCACACTCTCTTTATTTTCTCACTCGTAGTGCCCCCCTCTTTCTCTCACCATGTTATGCACCCATGGAGTCTTAGCTATCTTTGCATCCTTTATCGCAGCTAACATAGTGCTTCGCTTATACTAGGTATATCAATAGAATAAATGCCTATTGGATTAAATTTCCAGCTCTTTCTATAAATAACAGAAAAATTACATAATGCTCAGTGAATGAAAATGTAAAAAGCAAATGCCATCTTCCTGAGGACTGAGCAGATGTGAGCTAATAGATTAGAGCCCTTGAAGATTGGGCCTGTCTTGTTCATCACTGTCTTCCCAATGCTCTTTGCCACACCTAGTACAGAGTAGGTGCTGAAAATGTTTGATGCATGAATGAATAAAGATGAACAGGTGTATATACGTACCACATCTTCTTTATCCATTCGTCTGTCGTTGGGCAGTTAGGTTGCTTCCATGACCTGGCTATTGTAAATAGTGCCGCAGTGAACATTGGGGTGCACGTGTCTTTTTGAATTATGGTTTTCTCTGGGTATATGTACAATGGAATATTACTCAGCCATAAAAAGGAATGAAACTGGGTCATTCGTAGAGATGTGAATGGACCTAGAGACTGTCATACAGAGTGAAGTAAGTCAGAAAGAGAAAAACAAATACCATATATTAACTTATATATGTGAAATCTAGAAAAATGGTACAGATGAACCAGTTTGCAAGGCAGAAATAGAGACACAGATGTAGAGAACAAACGTATGGACACCAAGGGGGGAAAGTGGTGGTGGTGGGGGGGAAGTGGTGGTAGGATGAATTGGGAGGTTGGGATTGACATATATACACTAATATGTACAAAATAGATAAGTAATAAGGACCTGCTGTATAAAAACATAAAAATAAATAAAATGAGATGCCAAAAAAAAAAAAAAAATGCACCGGTGGCCACGATGTTATCCCTGCACTTTATGGAGCTTACAGTGTGTCATCTCTGCACCTGTCTGGCTTTGCCAGGTTCCCACAGGTGGTTCTAGGGAGATCAGTCAACACTTACCCTGCTAACGTATGCACAACCCAGGTCCAAGCCTCTGTCCCTTCTTCCTCTGGAGACAGTTTTTAATAGAGAAAGCTGTAAAAGGGTAAGCTACCATGGAAGTAGACAGACATAAACTTTATGCCAGATCCTGATTCTCAGAAGAGCATCTCCTGCTTGCAATGAGAATATATCACAAAACCCAGAATCTTTATCTCATGAGTTAATTTAAAATGACTGAGATTTTTGTGATTCATTTCTTAAAAGGAAGGATATTGTGTCCCTCATATAAGCTAGACAGCAACCTAGCTATGGTTTCAGTCATCAGGATAAAGCCCGAATAGTCTACAGCTACAAATGCTACGTTTTCTGTATGACTTCTGGGTCTTCCCTGTCATGGAGTCTGAAGAGGTAGACAAACCACTTTTTCTGAGGATATCCACTCCCTGTTTGGGACTTTAAATGACAATAGATTCCCTGATTATGCAGAAACAGGACACTAAGGTACAATAAATAAACAAATAAACTGAAATACTATTTTTAAGTTCCTGAATGATATGCTAATGGCCGTGACAAATCTCATTTGGATCAGAGTTATCCCCATTTAAATGAAGAACTCTAGAGAAATCTAATGCTAAATGAATCATCATCATAATGATCAGAATTGTAATCACATGAAAGAGTATTTAATTTCAAAAGCCAAGTTCAGTTGTATCTACTGAGAACTCTGAGTAGCTTTAAACATATGTTAAGTTCTTCCTATTTATTTTGTGGCTATATCTTGGCACTTTACACATAGGTCTTGTGCCACATCTTATCATGTTGACAAAGCAAGAAGGCTTCCCCCTCCACCGACTTGTAGATACCCTTGACACCTCACAAAGGAACAGGCGATGTAGCCGAGTGAACAGGTGCAAGTGTTCAGCCTGGTTTTGTTACACTGAACTCACATAAGGAGTTACATTCAATGGTGAGGCTATATCTGACTAGTTCCAAGTGATTCATTAGCACAAAGAAATAGCAGAGCGAGAACAGTTCTCAGAGCCTTTGGCAAGCATGTTAAAGCAGGCCCATGACAGATGAACTCAATGAACTAATAGCTTAAATAGCAGTTGGGAACTGGGAGTGCTGGGAAATGAATGTGCTCACCTTACAATAGAGAGCAAAACTTCATGACTAGAAAACACAAACTTTCCAGCTCTTGTGGGAGAATGTATCCCATTATGTAGCATTTAAGGAGACGAGAGAGGGACTATACAGTTATACATGCCATTAATTAAACTTAGCATAGATAGACCATGGGTATCTACCTTACCGCCTGATTAACATATTGGGTCAAGTGCATTAGATATTTATCCACTGTTTTTGCATCAGAAACCATAAGGGAAATGGCCCCTCAGAAGTGCATCTATAATTCATGGGCCAAATCAGAAGCTGTGCATGTAGACTTACATTGCTATGCATTCTTTCCCCTCTTTCAAGTGGCAGCCAGCCATGCATAAGGAAGGTCCCGTCATGCTGTGCAATTCCATTCCTGTTTGTGTTGTTTTCAAGATTCTTTGGATATCCTGAGACATGGGCAAGGGCAATGCGAAAAAGGGGGGTATGTAGGTTAAAGTAAAGGAAGTTTATTTATTTTAGTGAATCTTTCAAAGACTTGCAGGTATCTAAATAGACAAAAACAAATTTTTATAAGTCTGGGATGTGGAAAGATGCCTCATAGGCAACATTATCAGGTTAAATTGTAAATACATATGAGCAATGTATTTTAGCTCTTTGATATGCATGATTATTTAGTATAGCTCTTGCTTTAGCTATTGTGCCATTTTTTTCCCCAAGCATTTGTATTTGCCTCCAATTTTATAACCTGCTGTACAAAAAGTGGGTTCTTTGTATAATAGTTTTTTTTTGATATTTTGAAATACATGTATGTTTTTAATTTTTTTAATTAATATATTCATTTTGAAAGTTTGAAATTAAATCTCTGTTTAGGATTAACAATTTTAGTAAGCCATTAATAGAAATTAAGAGAATGAATGCAAATAGCTTTTTATATTATTATGGAATTTCTATTTTTAACTACAAAATATTAAAGTGAGGATTATAAGTCACCCATGAGGGCTCTCTAACTAATCAGTTTCACAATTAGAGAGCAGCTCAGAACCATCCTTCCTAAGCACCAGAGAACAGCCTGCCAGTCTGACTAAGTAGTTGAGGAGCTAATCAAATCCCTAGCCAATGTTAGGGATGGTGTAGCTGGAAGACGGCTGACCCGAGACCAGAATAAAACATAAATGGTGGAGCCTGGCCTAAAACACTATCCAGCACTACACTTTCCTCAGGCACCAAGTCCCTTCTGAATCTATTTTAGTGTAATTAGATTGAGAAGATAAAAACTATCACTTTCTGGTAACTTAAAGTACCTACCAACTGAAAGTGGGCTGTTTCTAATATTATATTTCAGCTTTCTGTCTGTTGATCCTGTCTATGTCTGGGTCAGGCAAAAGGATTCCAGAAAAGATAAACATTATGTGCGCTTTTTTTCTTTTACCAAGGCAAAAAGACAACATGGACTAAGTTACATGCATATATTAAAAAAGACCCTGCTCATTCTCTGGTGATTGGTAGGTCTGTAACTTTGCCTCCTATGTTATCTAATTCTTAGTTCATAGCAATTTCCAGCCACGTCAGCTAGATCTTGCCTCATTTTCTTTCAGTGAGATTACTCCTTCATAAGTATGTGTTTGCAAGAGGGCAGTCTAACCTTGCATTCCAGGACCATCACACCATCCATTATCCATCTGACTTGACTCCACATACTGACCCAGTCTCAAATACTCACTTTACCCCCAACGCAATTAAAATCCCCCTCAAGTCTGTTCCTATCAGCCTGTAAACAAAGGGAAGACATAGGTCCCAGAGACATCCAAATAGATCGAAGTCTTTTGATTGACCACATGGAATTGGGTACACATTCAAAGATGTCTCTGCCTCTGCCCAGACTAGTTAAATGTGGGTAAATCGTGCACATCTGCAAGCCAGCTGTTGCCTTCAGCTCAATCCCATCTGATGTAGGAATCCCAGGAGGTCAAAGAGAAGAGCTTTTCAGTTCTCTGCTGTACATATGGTGGTGCAGGTGGATCTTTGCCCAGCCTAAGTGTCAGAATGCAGAGAAAGAGTCATATTGACCCTTCTTCCTATTGTTTTCATCTGCATTATGTATTCATGCAGTTCTGTGTATTAGTTAAGACAAGTGCCCTAGAAACCAGAAGCCTTTGTTCTTTTTCTAACCATCTGAAAATCACCAAGTGGAGCTAGGCAATATTCCTAGATTCTTTGCTTATTCCTTCATTTATAATTGTAAATGTGGCATGCTTCGTAAAACAAGAAGATGGTGGGAATCATTTTAAGTTTGCAGAGGACTTGGCCATCTATATACTTGTTCAGAGATGTGAGGAATTCAGAGTTAGATTATTCCTTGTGAGGATGGTGGTCACCTCTGACTTCTATTCTGATGTGACCTCTGGAGAAAACATCAATCAAAATGGGAGCTGACAGTGACATGGAAAAACAGAGAAGAATTAAACCAAGGAGGAACTTAGATGAAATATGTAGGAGTTAGCAAAAAATATTAAAGGCATTAATAATAATTTAAGAGTTTCTTTAGGGGGGTCAGGAATAATATGAAAGAAACAGATAAATTTCTTTTGCAAGACAAGAGATCAGAAAGAATAAGTAAATCAGGCATTAATGAGCAGACCGAGAGTCCCTTTGGGATGTCTGAATTTAAGAGTTTCCTCCCAAGTCTCCACTCTAGTTGCTTGTATGAAATCCTTTAACAGGCATAGGCAAGAAGCAAGCTATAGGGTTGTCTGTTCTATGACGAGCCCTATCAGGCATCTTTAGTAGCCGTTCCTCTTTCCCAAAGACTATGTTTCCTTATTCTGGGCCTTTCCTCTATTTGAATTTCTCCTTTGGTCTATTTGCCCACCACCCTCAGTCTTTTCTGCAAAAAAGGAAAGGGGTCTAATCAATTCAGTTGCCCTATGGAATTTATTACTATCTTTTCTTCTAGAGATAATTGAATTTTAGTTTAAAAAATAGAATTCCTGAATAGCTGCTGTGTAACCCACCAAAATAGGGGAATTTCAGGTGTGTTGGTTGGCATATTTGAGGGCTTGTGATATGTTTCAAAGCACTCCAGATATCACCTCTCTACATTGTTAAAGACAAAGCCAGCCACGTGTCTATATTGGTCTTTGGGCATCACATTTAAAGGGAGAAGAGTCCTCATCTAACCATAAAGCACATATGATGGCTGTGGCACAGACACAAACAGGAATGAAAAAAAGTTTGGAAAAGGAAGGAAGAGATTTCCATGACATTTTGACTGAAGTCATGTGTCTCTTAAAGAAGTCTTATTATACCAAAATAATATTTGCTAGATTCTTTAGAGAGTGAGAAACAACTAGAATTATCAATACACTTCCCTGATTTGCTTTATAAAACCAAGTGGCTATTCTTTCATTAGTGAAAAATGTAAAACTATGCAAATTTAGTTGTGTGTCACTGTGGGTATATGTGATCTGCTTTTCTCTTAACCCTGATTTCCACTTGGATTCTATGAGACTAGTTACCGGTAATGTTTGGTCCATAGAAGTTTTAATCAAACAGCTTCTTCATTTTAATTTGCCTCCACATAATAGTTTGCTATTTTAATTAATGCTGTGAAAATACACATTATGATCTTTACCTGAAACGTGTTTTGAGTAACACCGGGGCCTATGGTTTCGGTTGACTAAAGTCTTCTTTTCCCCCTGCAGAGAGGCTCTGCTCTGTTAAGCAGCTGCTTCATTTCACCCCAGTGGTTAATGCATTTTGCTAACTGTAAACATAATGTTTATTTATGATAGAATTTATACAGTTCTTCCTATCAATTGAAATGAAATCTCCCCGTTCTCTGAGACAGATGAGTATCTCTCTCCCATTCTTGCTCTTCCTTCTCCTCTCTTTCTCACTCGGTCTCCCTCTCCCTCTCCCACACAATCTCAAGATCTATGGAACATCACAGAATAATAGAATGCCTTGAAAAACACTGTTGAAAAATTACTCATAATAATAATAATAATGATAATAAAAATAGAGTCAATTTATTGAGCAGTTCCTATGTGTTCGGCTTTATTACAGAGTTCTTGCATTACATTATCTCAGTTGTTTCCCAGACAATCCTATAAAGTAGGAAATATTATTATTCCCCTTACACAGAGGAAGCAAGCTGAAGTTCAGAGGGGTTACACCGTGAGTGGAAGAACAGCTGTACTGTGCCTGCTCTGAATCTCTCCATTCTTTGAGTTGAAATAAGCTCTCTACCTGCCTGCTGTTCGCTTAAAATGAGATTCCAAAGGACACTAAACGATCTCAATATAGCTGAGTGTTTGTCCTAAAGAGCACATCTGATCATAATCTTCCACCAACTTATAATTATTCAGTTGATCCAAATTTCCCTCAAAATAAAGTTCAAGTGTTTTATCAGAGTGTCTCTAACCTTCATGGTCTGGTTTTGGCTTATACCTTGGAATCCATCTCTGCTCATGCCTACCCTCCCCTTTAAGTTGGCCTCAATGCCAAGGATTTGTATATTTCCCTTTTGTCTATTTGCAACCTGCTTCTTTCCCTACCCTGGCTAGATCCTACTCCCCTTCAATTCTCATTTTAGACAGTTCTACTCCTGGGTGGCCTTCCTGACAACGCCTGCCTCTCCTACTTGGTTCTCTCGTATTCTTCAGAAACCTGACCTTGCTTATATCTTTATTCACCTACTGACTTCCTCTCATTTACTAGATGAAAAGATCCTCAAAAGCAGATGCAGCTTCTCCAACACTGCATTTCCAACCACTCACTGCCTGGCACCATGAAACAATCAGACAATATATTCTCAACTGAACTAAAATAAATCCTTGATAAAACTTTAAAAAGTTAATATATGTTACTGCTTGTCACTTCAAAATCATGCACAGGTAAAAATTCCTGTCTCCTTTTAAGTCAGGGCATAGTGGTTTATTCAGGGATGGCATGAGAACAAAATCTGGCAAAGAGTTGGGTTCCCATTTGGTTAGAAGTAATGGGAAGCAGAAGTTTTCCCTTATTGACAACATTGAGCTGGGGGAATACAGATCTGGATCTGTGGATGGCATCCAAATGAATAAGCCTGATTTCAGATAGATAGATACATAGATATAGATATAGATGTATACATAGACATATACATTGCCTAGGTCAATTCAAGTTGGGTTTCTATAACTTCCTACTAACATAAACCTAATACCTTGCCTTAGTTTATATTCTTATAACTCCTATCTCTTCTTCACTCTTGTCAATCCTTAAATGCTTGCCTGAGTTATCATGTTATGCAAATGTGATCATTCAGCTTCCTTTTTTAAACTGTTCCAATGATTCCCTATAACCCATCAGTAAATGCTTTAGTATTGAATAGAGCACTGGTCCACACATGCAGTCCTATTTATTGTTACTCCCTGTGGGTCACAGCTCTAACTCTTACACTTGATAATCCTTCTACAGAAGACAATGTTTCACTCTTCCAGGGGCTAACACATGCATTACCTTCTGTCTGAATATCATTCTCATCCAACCTTGTGAATGAAAGTTTCTACATTAAGATGCTGATCAAATATTACCATTTCTCTGCTCCTATGCAGTTAGTTGCTTTGTCTTCTTCTCTAATGTAAAATTCAAACCTGCTTCTTACAGCATCCATTGTACTACATTGCAGTTGTTTAATTTCATGACTCTCTTTCTGTGGAACATTCGATCTTTAGAGTCAGTTTTGGTGTCTTGTTCATCTTTGTAGACAGATTGTATAACACAGTCTTGAAACAGAGTAAATGCTCAAAAAGTGTTCATAGAATGAATGAATAAATGTATCCAGTTAGGTGGTGCTCTTTTTATTACTTTTTCATTATAAACAGGAGTTGGCGAACTTTATCTGTAAAGGATCAGATAGTAAATATTTCTGACTTGCAGGCCATACCATCTCTGTCACAACTACTCTGTTCTGTGTTGGAGAGCAAAAAGTAGCCATAGACAATACAGAAACAAATGGGCATGGCTGTGTCCCCAGAATATTTCATGTACAAAATAGGGCCTTAGTTTGCCAACTGCTGGCATACAGGAAAGAGACAGGTCATAATTCTTAAACTGACTATAGATAGATGTTGAAAAAGGGTTCCCTGCATGAAATAGTTGAGGGGTGGTACATAAATTTTAGAATAACCATATTGAAGTTAACCTCCTTCATGTTGTAAAAGCTCTGATTTACAACATCTTTGATACAGCATTTCATACCATGTGTTCTAGTAGCTCTGTTATATTTTATTAAAATCTATCTAGTCACATAATCAATAAGGGCTGATTGAAAATCTAATCGTATTCTCTTATTTAAAGAAATTTCGAATAAGATGTTCAAAATTAACGTTGCGTATGCTCTCTGTCAGTAGAAAATGTATTCTACTGTAAAAAGTTCATGGATACTAAGTTTTATTTTGAGAAATACAGAGCTTCATTTATGTTCCCTTAGTTATCAATGAAACACCATTTTTCAAACAATTTTATTCTTTAAACTACCTGTTTCCAAAAACCCAAACCAAATGAGAGTTCTCTAACCTAAAATCAAGCTAATGGTATCATACTTAAAATGGCTCCATTTTAAAGGACCAACTGTTGTAGTTTTCTGTTTTTTTGAAACCATTCAATTGTAGAATATTTGATGGTTTCCAATTGTGAGTCTCCTCTAAGCACTGTTCCAGCACAGTAAGAAGCAGTGGGCTTGGAAAAAGATGGCAACACTCGAATTAGAAGAGTAGACATGAGCAAACATATGGAAATCATTTAATTATTTGGAGATCATCTTTTGGACAGTGTCTGCTGGGCCCAGCTGGAGCTTAATGCAAAAACCCCAAAGCTCTAGCAGTACCTCCATCCCATTCAGTGCATTTTGCCAAAAAGTCATGCAAATCTACTTTCTAATTAGGTTAAGCATTGTCTAGATTTGCCCAAACCAACAAAAACACTTTTATGCAGATGTGATATGATATTGTCACGACTGCATCCTGTTGTTCTGTGTCTTTTCTTTAATGCCAAATTATACATATTATGCTTTTTGTTTTGTTTCATTTCTATTTGCTCAACTTGTTAGATGCACGATGGAATTGTGGATGCTTTGGTATTATAAAGATGTCACCATATTCTAATGGCCTTTTGTATGAATAGTATAGAATCTGCTTTTATTTTTTAAGTTTTAAAGACACTTGCCATCAGTGCATAAAAGCACTTTAAAGGCTACTTTGCTACATACACAGATAGAGCCTTTTGAAATGGTGAGATTTACAAAACGAGGCAGTTTAAACCCACAAATGTGAACTAGTTTTCTGTGGTCCCAAATTAAATGCCATTCCCTTGTACATATCCCTGTAATAGTCAGACCAAATACATACCCCTGTATTACTTAGGGTTCTCCAGAGAATAGAAACAATAGGTTATATTTATATAAACATACATATGCCTATATTACATATATACATCTACATTTATGTACTAGTATAATATGCTATTATATAATATGAATATATACTTTATATATACAAATGTGTATATGTGTATAGGCTCACATACAACATTATATAACATTATATAACAATGTACAACAGTATACATAGTATACACATATACATTTATATATTTCATATAATAAAATATGCATATATACATTATATATTCTTATATATACATGTAATTATTATGCATGTGCACATGCATATAAAAAGATTAATTTTAAGGAATTGGCTCATATAATTGTGGAGGCTGGCAAATATCAAATCTGTAGGGCAGGCCAGCAAGCTGGAAACTCAGGTGCCGTCCTTTTTTATTTATTCTTTTATTTTTGGTCATGCTGCACAGCTTGCGGATCTTAGTTCCATGACCAGGGATTGACCCCGTGTCCCCTGCAATGGAAGCATGGAGTCCTAACCACTGGACTGCCAGGGAATTCCCTCAGATGCAGTCTTGAGGGAGAATTTCTTCTTCTCCAGGAAACCTCAGGTTTTTGATTTTCAGAAACTTTCAACTGATTGAATAACACCCACCCACACTAGTGAGGATAATCTTTTTTTAAAGTAAACTGATCGTAGATGTTAACTGCATCTACTAAATACCTTCACAGCAACCCCTAGATTAATGTTCATTTAAATAACTGTGCATTAGAGCCTAAACAAGTTGATACATAAAACTAACAACCATACTTCCCCAAAAGCAATAAGATAGATAGATGAACAAATTTCTTGACATGCATAACCTTTAAAAAAAAAGAAATAGAGGGGCAAAATACATTGGTTATAAGTATAGACTTTGGCAGCCATCAAATCAAGGTTAAAACTCTAGTTCTGCCACTTATTAGCTGTATAAATGTGGGAGCTAGTTGTAAAATTCTCCCCCTCCCCATGAACCACTCCTTTTAGTCTTCATACACCTGCATAGTCTGCCCTGTTGCTTCTTGGCTGGCCTGGTGATGTGCTAACTTATTTTTGACCAATCAAACACGGCAAGAATGACACAGTATTATTTCTGGGGCTAGTTTACAAGAAGGCTTACAGCTTCCACCTGGTTCTTTTGGATCATTTATTCAGGTTTCAGAATTCTGACTGACCTGAGACAGCCATAATGCAAGAAAAGCTAAGCTAGCCAGGTGGAGATGTCACATGTCAAGTTAGATGCCCAGCTAGTGGGCAGGTGTTCCTTCCATACTAGCTGATGCACCAGACAAATAAATGAAGAAGCCATCTTGGACATTTGGAAAATTTTAGGACCAGCCCCAAATTACCACAGTCACCTCAAAGAAGATATCCCCAAGTAGAACCTTGGAGGATAAATTATTGTTTCAAGCCACTAAATTGTGGAGTGGTTTGTTGAGCAGTAATAGCAAACTCTCAAATTAAACAACGGCCTCAGGACAAAGATCAAATCCAGACTGCTATCAGTACAATACAGACATAAGGAACTGTACATAAGATGTCAAAGATGTCACTCTTCGTTAAAACCTGAGAAAATTTTGTCAATATTTTGTACACTCTATTAAGTAGAAAAAAAGGGCTTCTAAGAATCTTATGGGCATTTTATCACAGCTCCCTAACTCTTAGCTCAGGAAGCAAGGGACCTTTATTGCAGAGATTTCTGTGTGTGGCTTTGGAATAATGGGATGAATCTGAGTAAGATTTATAAGAAAGCCACAAAGGTTTGTTGTGTGTGTGTGTTTTAAGAACTGTACCAGTACAAGCAATATTAACTTGAACTAAAATGAAAAAGAGACCTTTGAGCCCTCAACCTTCTATTAGGAAAATTAATTATTGCAAACTAATGCCATTTTTCATTAAAAAGGAAGCATGACTCAGAGATCAGATACAAGAGCCATGGAGAACCATTCATGGCATATAGACTGGGCCCCAGTTGTTGGCACAGGTCTATCTTTACTTTAGAATTGCTATGGACCATTACCTGCAATGTGTCATTCATTTCCTCCCTTTCGCATAAAAGCATCTAGGTAGTTTTCCTGTCCCTGATTTACAGTGGTAACTCTATGTTAGAGGAGACAAGGGGGATTATTTTTCCCTTTACTTCCTGTTCAGAGGTCTTTGATTGAGAGGAGCTTCTCCTGAGTAGTTTTTTCCTCACCAGAACTGGATTTAGATGATGTGGTCTTGGTCTTCGAGCCTGATCAGGTGAAACTTTGAGGATCTTGGAATTCAGTGAGTATGTTTGTTCATGAGAAGAATGTAAATAGTCTGTGACCAGAAGGCAGACTACATTGGTTTAAAAATTGTTATAAACTCTTTATTAGTCCGCTCCATAAAGAGGTGGAACTTATTTTCTGTCCTCTGAAATATGGGTGGGCCTTGGGATTGTTTCACCAACGAATGGCAGTAGAAGAGACAATGTGCCATTTCTAGGGCTAAGTCAGTTGCATTCATGTGACCAGTCACATGGCCATTAGATAATGGAGAGGATATTCTATATGGCCAGGTTGTTCTCTTTAAGGGTGAAGCTTCAGTGAGAGGGATACCTATATAGTTCTATGGAAGGAGAAAGACGTGTCCTACCAGGCAGTTTGATCAGATATTCAACACATCTTTATTGTGAATCAACTATGCTCTAAACATTTCTCTGAACAGTTGTATAGTTAGTGTTTGCACCAAACTACCCTTAATTCCTACACAAAGTCAATGTCCACAGACCCGAAGTAGGAAAAAAGCTGAAATACTTCTCTTAAAAGATTTGGATCTGGGAATTCCTTGGTGGTCCAGTGGTTAAGACTGTGCTTTCACTGCCATGGGCCAGGTTTCGATCCCTGGTCAGGGAATTAAGATCTCACAAGCCGTGTGGCATGGACAAAAAAAAAAAAAAAAAAAGATTTGTATCTGATTTTTATTCTATTAATTGAGTATTAAATTTATTTTATTTTATAATTTTGTTTTATAATATCATAATGTAAAAATAGCCCAGGATTCCATAAAACCAGGTTAAGGGTTAAAGAAAACAATGATTTCTAATAAACATAATACAAAAAAAACAGAAGAAATCTTTATCTCTTAAAACTTGGAGAGGAGGGAGAAGATGGCGGAAGAGTAAGACGCGGAGATCACCTTCCTTCCCACAGAAACAGTAGAAATACATCTACACGTGGAACTGCTCCTACAGAACACCCACCGAACGCTGGCAGAAAACGTCCAACCTCCAAAAAGGCAAGAAACTCCCCCCGTACTTGGGTGGGGCAAAAGAAAAAAGAAATAACAGAGACAAAAGAATAGGGACGGCACCTGCACCAGTGGGAGGGAGCCGTGAAGGAGGAAAGGTTTCCACACACTAGGAAGCCCCTTCGCGGGCGGAGACTGCGGGTGGCAGAGGGGGGAAGCTTTGGAGCCACGGAGGAGAGCGCAGCCACAGAGGTGCGGAGGGCAAAGCGGAGAGGTTCCCGCACAGAGGCTCGGCGCCGAGCAGCACTCACCAGCCCCAGAGGCTTGTCTGCTTAGCCGCCGGGGCGGGAGGGGCTGGGAGCTGAGGCTCGGGCTGCGGTCGGATCGCAGGGAGAGGACTGGGGCTGGCGGCGTGAACACAGCCTGAAGGGGTTAGCGCACCACAGCTAGCCGGGAGGGAGTCCGGGAAAAAGTCTGCAGCTGCCGAAGAGGCAAGAGACTTTTTCTTGCCTCTTTGTTTCGCGGCGGGCAAGGAGAGGGGATTCAGAGCGCCGCCTAAACGAACTCCAGAGAAGGGCGCGAGCCGCGGCTATCAGCGCGGATCCCACAGC
Organism: Balaenoptera acutorostrata; assembly: GCF_949987535.1. NCBI lineage: Eukaryota > Metazoa > Chordata > Mammalia > Artiodactyla > Balaenopteridae > Balaenoptera > Balaenoptera acutorostrata. The sequence goes on from NC_080066.1 coordinate 163,639,834, forward strand.
AACAGGGGCGCAGAGGGAAAAACGGAGAGACTCCCGCACAGAGGCTCGGCGCCGAGCGGCGCTCACCAGCCCGAGAGGCTTGTCTGCTCCCCCGCCGGGGCGGGCGGGGCTGGGAGCTGAGGCTCGGGCTGCGGTCGGATCGCAGGGGGAGGACTGGGGCTGGCGGCGTGAACACAGCCTGAAGGGGTTGGCGCACCACAGCTAGCCGGGAGGGAGACCGGGAAAAGGTCTGCAGCTGCCGAAGAGGCAAGAGACTTTTTCTTGCCTCTTGGTTTCGCTGCGCGCAAGGAGAGGGGATTCAGAGCGCCGCCTAAACGAACTCCAGAGAAGGGCGCGAGCCACGGCGATCAGCGCGGACCCCAGAGACGGGCGTGAGACGCTGGGGCTGCTGCTGCCGCCTCCAAAAAGCCTGTGTGTGAGCACAGGTCACTCTCCACACCTCCCCTCCCGGGAGCCTGTGCAGCCCGCCACGGCCAGGGTCCCGGGATCCGGGGACAACATCCCCGGGAGAACGCACTGCGTGCCTCAGGCTGGTGCAACGTCACGCCGGCCTCTGACGCTGCAGGCTCGCCCCGCCTCCTCCGTACCGCTCCCTCCCCGCGGCCTGGGTGAGCCAGAGCCCCCGAAGCAGCTGCTCCTTTAACCCCGTCCTGTCTGGGCGGGGAACAGACGCCCTCAGGCGACCTACACGCAGAGGCGGGTCCAAATCCAAAGCTGAACCCCAGGAGCTGTGCAAACAGGGAAGAGAAGGGGAAATCTCTCCCAGCAGCCTCAGAAGCAGCGGATTAAAACTCCACAAACAACTTGATGTACCTGCATCTGTTGAATACCTGAATAGACAACGAATCATCCCAAATTCAGGAGGTGGACTTTGGGAGCAGGAGATATTAATTTTTCCCCTTTTCCTTTTTTTTTGTGAGTGTATATGTATATGCTTCTGGGTGAGATTTTGTCTGTATAGCTTTGCTTTACAATAGCTTTATTTTACTTCACTATATTATAGCCTCTTTCTTTCTTTCTTTCTATTTTTTCTCCCTTTTACTCTGAGCCGTGTGGACGAAAGGCTCTTGGTGCTCCAGCCAGGCATCAGGGCCGTGCCTCTGAGGTGGGAGAGCCAACTTCAGAACACTGGTCCACAAGAGACCTCCCAGCTCCACGTAATACCAAACAGCAAAAATCTCCCAGAGATCTCCATCTCAACATCAAGACCCAGCTTCACTCAACGACCAGCAAGCTACAGTGCTGGACATCCTATGCCAAACAACTAGCTAGACAGGAACACAACCCCATCCATTGCCAGAGAGGCTGCCTAAAATCATAATAAGGCCACAGACACCACAAAATACACCACCAGACGTGGACGTGCCCACCAGAAAGACAAGATCTACCCTCATCCACCAGAACTCAGGCACTAGTTCCCTCCACCAGGAAGCCTACACAACCCACTGAACCAACCTTAGCCGCTGGGGACAGATACCAAAAACAACGGGAACTACGAACCTGCAGCCTGTGAAAAGGAGACCCCAAACACAGTAAGATAGGCAAAATGAGACGACAGAAAAACACACAGCAGATGAAGGAGCAGGCTCAAAACACACTGGACTTGACAAATGAAGAGGAAATAGGTAGTCTACCTGAAAAAGAATTCAGAATAATGATAGTAAGGATGATCCAAAATCTTGGAAATAGAATAGACAAAATGCAAGAAACATTTAACAAGGATGTAGAAGAACTAAAGAGGAACCAAGCAATGATGAAGAACACAATAAATGAAATTAAAAATACTCTAGATGGGATCAATAGTAGAATAACTGAGGCAGAAGAAAGGATAAGTGACCTGGAAGATAAAATGGTGGAAATAACTACTACAGAGCAGGATAAAGAAAAAAGAATGAAAAGAACTGAGGACAGTCTCAGGGACCTCTGGGACAACATTAAACGCTCCAACATTCGAATTATAGGGGTACCAGAAGAAGAAGAGAAAAAGAAAGGGACTGAGAAAATTTTTGAAGAGATTATAGTTGAAAACTTCCCTAATATGGGAAAGGAAATAGTTAATCAAGTCCTGGAAGCACAGAGAGTCCCATACAGGATAAACCCAAGGAGGAACACGCCAAGACACATATTAATCAAACTGTCAAAAATTAAATATAAGGAAAACATATTAAAGGCAGCAAGGGAAAAAAAACAAATAACACACAAGGGAATCCCCATAAGGTTAACATCTGATCTATCAGCAGAAACTCTGCAAGCCAGAAGGGAGTGGCAGGATATACTTAAAGTCATGAAGGAGAAAAACCTACAACCAAGATTACTCTACCCAGCAAGGATCTCATTCAGATTTGATGGAGAAATTAAAACCTTTACAGACAAGCAAAAGCTGAGAGAATTCAGCACCACCAAACCAGCTTTACAACAAATGCTAAAGGAACTTCTCTAGGCAAGAAACACAAGAGAAGGAAAACACCTACAATAACAAACCCAATACATTTAAGAAAATGGGAATAGGAACATACATATCGATAATTACCTTGAATGTAAATGGATTAAATGCTCCCACCAAAAGACACAGGCTGGCTGAATGGATACAAAAACAAGACCCATACATATGCTGTCTACAAGAGACCCACTTCAGACCTAGGGACACATACAGACTGAAAGTGAGGGGATGGAAAAAGATATTCCATGCAAATGGAAATCAAAAGAAAGCTGGAGTAGCAATTCTCATATCAGACAAAATAGACTTTAAAATAAAGACTATTACAAGAGACAGAGAAGGACACTATATAATGATCAAGGGATCGATCCAAGAGGAAGGTATAACAATTGTAAATATTTATGCACCCAACATAGGAGCACCTCAATACATAAGGCAAATACTAACAGCCATAAAAGGGGAAATTGACAGCAACACAATCATAGTAGGGGACTTTAACACCCCACTTTCACCAATGGACAGATCATCCAAAATGAAAATAAATAAGGAAACACAAGCTTTAAATGATACATTAAACAATATGGACTTAATTGATATTTATAGGACATTCCACCCAAAAACAACAGAATACACATTTTTCTCAAGTGCTCATGGAACATTCTCCAGGATAGATCATATCTTGGGTCACAAATCAAGCCTTGGTAAATTTAAGAAAATTCAAATCGTATCAAGTATCTTTTCCGACCACAACGCTATGAGACTAGATATCAATTACAGGAAAAGATCTGTAAAAAATACAAACACATGGAGGCTACACAATACATTACTTAATAACGAAGTGATTACTGAAGAAATCAAAGGGGAAATCAAAAAATACCTAGAAACAAATGACAACGGAGACACGACGACCCAAAACCTATGGGACGCAGCAAAAGCAGTGCTAAGAGGGAAGTTTATAGCAATACAAGCCTACCTCAAGAAACAGGAAACATCTCGAATAAACAACCTAACCTTGCACCTAAAGCAATTAGAGAAAGAAGAACAAAAAAACCCCAAAGCCAGCAGAAGGAAAGAAATTATAAAGATCAGGTCAGAAATAAATGAAAAAGAAATGAAGGAAACAATAGCAAAAATCAATGAAACTAAAAGCTGGTTCTTTGAGAAGATAAACAAAATTGATAAACCATTAGCCAGACTCATCAAGAAAAAAAGGGAGAAGACCCAGATCAATAGAATTAGAAATGAAAAAGGAGAAGTAACCACCGACACTGCAGAAATACAAACGATCATGAGAGATTACTACAAGCAACTCTATGCCAATAATATGGACAACCTGGAAGAAATGGACAGATTCTTAGAAATGCACAAACTGCCGAGACTGAACCAGGAAGAAATAGAAAATATGAACAGACCAATCACAAGCACTGAAATTGAAACTGTGATTAAAAACCTTCCAACAAACAAAAGCCCAGGACCAGATGGCTTCACAGGTGAATTCTATCAAACATTTAGAGAAGAGCTAACACCTATCCTTCTCAAACTCTTCCAAAATATTGCAGAGGGAGGAACACTCCCAAACTCATTCTACGAGGCCACCATCACCCTGATACCAAAACCAGACAAAGATGTCACAAAGAAAGAAAACTACAGGCCAATATCACTGATGAACATAGATGCAAAAATCCTCAACAAAATACTAGCAAACAGAATCCAACAGCACATTAAAAGGATCATACACCATGATCAAGTGGGGTTTATCCCAGGAATGCAAGGATTCTTCAATATACGCAAATCAATCAATGTGATACACCATATTAACAAATTGAAGGAGAAAAACCATATGATCATCTCAATAGATGCAGAGAAAGCTTTCGACAAAATTCAACACCCATTTATGATAAAAGCCCTGCAGAAAGTAGGCATAGAGGGAACTTTCCTCAACATAATAAAGGCCATATATGACAAACCCACAGCCAACATTGTCCTCAATGGTGAAAAACTGAAACCATTTCCACTAAGATCAGGAAGAAGACAAGGTTGCCCACTCTCACCACTATTATTCAACATAGTTCTGGAAGTCCTAGCCACAGCAATCAGAGAAGACAAAGAAATAAAAGTAATCCAAATCGGAAAAGAAGAAGTAAAGCTGTCACTATTTGCAGATGACATGATACTATACATAGAGAATCCTAAAGATGCTACCAGAAAACTCCTAGAGCTAATCAATGAATTTGGTAAAGTAGCAGGATACAAAATTAATGCACAGAAATCTCTTGCATTTCTATACACTAATGACGAAAAATCTGAAAGTGAAATTAAGAAAACACTCCCATTTACCACTGCAACAAAAAGAGTAAAATATCTAGGAATAAACCTACCTAAGGAGACAAAAGACCTGTATGCAGAAAATTATAAGACACTGATGAAAGAAATTAAAGATGATACAAATAGATGGAGAGATATACCATGTTCCTGGATTGGAAGAATCAACATTGTGAAAATGACTCTACTTCCCAAAGCAATCTACAGATTCAATGCAATCCCTATCAAACTACCACTGGCATTTTTCACAGAACTAGAACAAAAAATTTCACAATTTGTATGGAGACACAAAAGACCCCGAATAGCCAAAGCCATCTTGAGAACGAAAAATGGAGCTGGGGGAATCAGGCTCCCTGACTTCAGACTATATTACAAAGCTTCAGTAATCAAGACAGTTTGGTACTGGCACAAAAACAGAAATATAGATCAATGGAACAGGATAGAAAGCCCAGAGATAAACCCACACACATATGGTCAACTTATCTTTGATAAAGGAGGCAAGCATATACAGTGGAGAAAAGACAGCCTCTTCAATAAGTGGTGCTGGGAAAATTGGACAGGAACATGTAAAAGTATGAAATTAGAACACTCCCTGACACCATGCTCAAAAATAAACTCAAAATGGATTAAAGACCTAAGTGTAAGGGCAGACACTATCAAACTCTTAGAGGAAAACATAGGCAGAACTCTCTATGACATACATCACAGCAAGATTCTTTTTGACCCAGCTCTCAGAGAAATGGAAATAAGAACACAAATAAACAAATGGGACCTAATGAAACTGAAAAGCTTTTGCACAGCAAAGGAAACCATAAACAAGACCAAAAGACAACCCTCAGAATGGGAGAAAATATTTGCAAATGAAGCAACTGACAAAGGATTAATCTCCAAGATTTACAAGCAGCTCATGCAGCTCAATAACAAAAAAACAAACAACCCAATCCAAAAATGGGCAGAAGATCTAAATAGACATTTCTCCAAAGAAGATATACAGATGGCCTACAGACACATGAAAGAATGCTCAACATCATTAATCATTAGAGAAATGCAAATCAAAACTACAATGAGATATCATCTCACACCGGTCAGAATGACCATCATCAAAAAATCTAGAAACAATAAATGCTGGAGAGGGTGTGGAGGAAAGGGAACACTCTTGCACTGTTGGTGGGAATGTAAATTGATACAGCCACTATGGAGAACAGTATGGAGGTTCCTTAAAAAACTACAAATAGAACTACCATACGACCCAGCAATCCCACTACTGGGCATATACCCTGAGAAAACCATAGGTCAAAAAGAGTCATGTACCAAAATGTTCATTGCAGCTCTATTTACAATAGCCAGGACATGGAAGCAACCTAAATGTCCATCGACAGATGAATGGATGAAGAAGATGTGGCACATATATACAATGGAATATTACTCAGCCATAAAAAGAAATGAAATGGAGGTATTTGTAATGAGGTGGATGGAGTTAGAGTCTGTCATACAGAGTGAAGTAAGTCAGAAAGAGAAAAACAAATACAGTATGCTAACACATATATACGGAATCTAAGGGGAAAAAAAAAAAAAAAGGCCATGAAGAACCTAGTGGCAAGACGGGAATAAAGACACAGACCTACTAGAGAATGGACTTGAGGATATGGGGAGGGGGTGGGGTGAGATGTGACAGGGTAAGAGAGTGTCATGGACATATATACACTACCAAATGTAAAATAGATAACTAGTGGGAAGCAGCCGCACAGCACAGGGAGATCAGCTTGGTGCTTTGTGACCACCTAGAGGGGTGGGATGGGGAGGGTGGGAGGGAGGGAGATGCAAGAGGAAAGAGAAATGGGAACATATTGTATATGTATAACTGATTCACTTTGTTATAAAGCAGAAGCTAACACACTATTGTAAGGCAATTATACTTCAATAAAGATGTTTAAAAAAAAAAACTTGAAGAAAGTTCATCACAACCCATATAGGACACTTTTTAGTTGATGAGTTGATATGAGACCATTTTGCTTATGAAAAATAGGAAATGCTCAAAGTTTAAATTTAGTGGCTAGAGTGGAATTCAATTCATTTTGCATCAACAATAGATTGTGCTTTATGATTGCTTCACAGAAAGTGAAGTAGCATAGAGTCCCAGAGAAAACAAAATGCAATTTTGGCAAAAACTGGACAATGGTAAAGGTGAGGACAAAATATAAAATTTTAGAACATTTGTCAATAATAATGTAAATACAGTACCCAATATAGTGCTAGAAATTTTACATATACTATCTCAATTAATGCTACAATTACTCTAGCAAGTAAGCACTGTTATTACCCTTACATTTACAAGTAAGAAAATTGAAACATTAAGCATTTTTGTAATTTTACCAAGTCACTGTTTCAGTTGCTTAGTACTTTATAAACAGAAGAATGAAACAGTGCTTTTGCTCACAAGACGTGCATAATCTTTAAGACCCCTAAAGAACCATCTCCTAACAATCTGAGCCATCACATAAAAGTTTGACTACCCTGATGGAGAAACCACATGGAGAGACCGTGTGGAAAGAGGCACATTGGAAAGCAAATGGCATGAAGAGACATCCAGCCATTTAAGTATCCCAGAGGCCAATAGAGCTATGCAATTGAGTCTACTAAAACCACAGAACATGAGAGGTAATAAAATGTTTGTTAACATGTTTCAAATCACTAAATTTTGGACTATCATTTTGCTGTAATGCTAGTAGTGTTCCATTATATGACTGTCACTTTCTTTAAAACCCAGCTTTCCCTATAAAGATTAAAGTCAACATCAAAGATCAACTATTTGACTTGAAGAGTCCACTTTTTTTTTTTTTTTAATTCTGATTTTACCTGAGTTCTGAGAGATGGTAAAGCAGAAAGAGTACTGGACTGGAAGTTGATGTATCTGAGCTTTAATAATTTAATGAGTCTGTCAAAAACTATCTGATAACTTCAAACAAAATTAACATTTTAGGTTTAATTTTCTACATAAAGTGAAAAATTTGGTCTTAATTTGAATCTCTTCTAGATATCACAGTTTATGGCTCTATATTTAAATCACCTACAGCTGTATTTCTCAAAGAGATAAGGAGTGTCTTCATTTTGTAGAAATATCTTTCTCATTACAGCCCTGTCCTCTAGCCATTAAACTCCCTTTTGCTCCTCCCCCATCATTAAGAAATAAACCCCTTCACCCACTGCATACACACACATTCCCAGACTTCCTCAAGGAGCATTATCATCTGAATTGAGAATCCTCTTCTCAATTTCTACAAAATTACTTTTTTGGAAATTTTGTCTGGGTTGTATTGAATCTGTAAATCAGTCTGGGAAGAATTAATGTCTAAACAATATTAACTTTTCTAATCTAAAATCAGAATATGTTTTTCCATAATTTTTTAAATTTCTCTATGCAACGTTGTATAACATTCAAAATAGAAGTTAAGCATGTTTTGATGAATGTATTCCCAGGCATTTTATGTTTCTGATGATGTGAATGTTTTATTTATTTTTCTAATTGTTTCTGGCTAGTATATGGAAATAAATATGAATTTTGAATGGTGATAATATACTACTCTATCATGCTAAATTTATCTGTTATTTCCAATTTTTCTTTTTTGGAAAGTCCTAAGGTTTAATTTTTCAACAAGTTTGCTCTTTTAAAGTAAAAACTCTTTGATTTTCCCCTTTCCAATCTGAATGCATTTTATTTCTTTTCTTGCCTTACTGCAATGTCTAGGAATGCCATTCTAATGTTGAATAAAGATAATGACATAAACGGCTTTGCTTTGTTTTCCAACATAGGGGGTCAAAGTTTAGTATTTCATTATTAATATGATGTGAAATTTTTTTAGGTATGCATTTTTTATTTTGGAAAAGTTTTTCCCTTCCTATGTTGCCAATAATTTTTATGGAGAATGGCTGCTGGATTTTGTCAAATTGTTTCTTAAATCTGTAATTTTTTTTCTTGTTCTACTAATTTGAACATTGATTGATTTATTTTTTAACATCTTTATTGGAGTATAATTGCTTTACAAAGTTGTGTTAGTTTCTGCTGTATAACAAAGTGAATCAGCTACACATATAAATATATCTCCATATCCCCTCCCTCTTGTGTCTCCCTCCCACCCTCCCTATCCCACCCGTCTAGGTGGTCACAAAGCACCGAGCTGGTCTCCCTGTGCTATGTGGCTGCTTCCCACTAGCTATCTACTTTACATTTTGTAGTGTATATATGTCAATGTCACTCTCTCACTTCGTCCCATGTTACCCTTCCTCCTCCCTGTGTCCTCAAATCCATTCTCTACGTCTGCAGCTTTATTCCTGTCCTGCCGCTAGGTTGTTCAGAACCATTTTTTTTTTTTTTTTTTTTTTTTTAGATTCCATATAGATGTGTTAGCATATGGTATTTGTTTTTCTCTTTCTGACTTATTTCACTCTGTATGACAGACTCTAGGTCCATCCACCTCACTACAAATAACTCAATTTCTTTTCCTTTTATGGCTAAGTAATATTCCATTGTATATATGTGCCACATCTTCTTTATCCATTCATCTGTCGATGGACACTTAGGTTGCTTCCATGTCCTGGTTATTGTAAATAGAGCTTCAATGAACATTGTGGTACATGACCCTTTTTGAATTATGGTTTACTCGGGGTATATGCTCAGTAGTGGGATTGCTGGGTCATATGATAGTTCTATTTTTTTAGTTTTTTAAGGGGGATAAACTCTACTTGGTTATTAACTATTATCTTTTATGTTGCTTATTTGATTTGCTAATAATTTTAATGTTTCTATGTCTATGTTTATGAGGAAATATTTGTCTATAATTTTTTCTTTTAATATATTTTAAATATTTGATATGAGTTGCTCTGGCCTCATTAAGAAAGCTAACAAACCATCCCTCTCTATTTTCTGAAAGAGTGTGTTTAACTTTTATATGTTGTTTCTTTTTAAAATGTTTAATAGGATTCACCATATGTGAATGAAGCCATATTTGCCTGACTTTTTTTGTTAAGACAGTTTATGATAACAAATTCAAATTCTTAATAAATATTAGACTTCTAGATATGCTTTTCACCTTTTATCAGTTTTGGTAAGTTCTGTTTTAAAAGAAATTTTTCTGCTTTGTCTAAATTGTAGAAATTATTGGCATAAAACTATTTATAATGTTATTATCTATTTCATGCTTTAATTCATTCCTGATACTTGTAGTTTGTGTTTTCTCTATTTCTTGGCCATGAGTTTATTGTTATATTGCTATTATTATACTATATTATTATTATGTATTATAATAATATTATTACATTAAATGTATTTGCATACAATACATTACATTATTGTTGTATATTATTTTCTATATTATATAAAACATATTTTATATCTACAGTTATGTAAATATAAAACATATAATATATATTTTGTTGTATATAATATATTATTATTGTATCTAGCTGAGTTATTAATATTATTAGCCTTTCAGAAGCAATGTAACATTGTTAATTTAATTTTTCTACTTCATTGATCTAGTTTATTTTTATTTCCTTCCTTCTACTTATTTCAGACTTAATTTTCTTTCTTTTCTACCTTCTTAAGGAAGAAAACTTGATTGTTAATTTTTACAAATCTTCTTTCTTAAATCTTTTAAAACCTATTTATCCTTTTTGTTGATAATAATAGCTAAGATTAATTGAATGGTAATCTGCTAAGCACTTTACTTATATTATGTGACTGAATTCTTATAACGTCCCTTTAAGGTCTATACTTTTAATACTTTCATTTACAGATGAGGAAACTGGGGCTCAGAAAGTAAAACCTATTTATCTTTAACTATTGCATTATTTCAGGGGTCAATAAACTTTTTCTGTAAAGATTCAGACAGTAAGTGTTTTAGGTTTGTAAGCCATACAGTCTCTGTCACCACTACTCAACTCTGCTGTTGAGGTCAAAAAACAGCCATAGACAATATATACATGAATATTGTGGCTGGTTTCCAATAAAACTTTATTTACAAAAACAGGCAGCTGACTGGTTATATACTTGTTTATGCCTTTATATGCATCTAACAAATTGTGATACACTATATTTGAATTATAATTCATTATCATATATGATTACTTATGATTTATTCTTTGAATATGGACTATTTATAAGTGGTTGTTTAATTTCCAAATTTTTTTTACTTTTCTGTCTCTTTGTATACTGATTTCTAACTTAATTTTTCTGTGATAGGAGAGTGCAGTGTAAAATTTTAATCTTTTGAAGTGTATTGAGATTTTTTTAATGCAGGAGCATATGATCTATCTTGATCAACATTCCACGTACAATTTGAAAAGGATATGTGCTCTGCAGTTGTTGGATTAAATATTTTATGAGTATCAAATATTTCAAGTTGTTTGGCAGTGTTATTCAAATTCAAATATATAATTTTTACCTCTATATATGTGCTTTTGTCTGTCTGGTCTCAATTACTCAGAGAGTGTTAAAATCTCCACCTATGGTTGTGGATTTGTCCTCTTGTCCTCCCTTTTGTACTCTCAGTTTTGTTATAGGAATTTTGATATATATACATTTTGAATTGTTAGGTCTTCCTAAATCTGATTTCTGGTGATTGGAAAAAAAAAAAAAATGACATGTTTGGACTTCCCTATGAAAATGTGACCAAATAACATTTTGAGCGACAACCTTCCTATCGTCCAGGAACTATAAAATATAGCTACAGCAATTGGAAGGGCCACGGACTAATGCTATGTGTATCATTTCATCATCTTCATATCATCCTGTGAATTCACTATTTTGGCTGCATTTATGTGCTCAGTATCAGCATCTAGCAGCTCAACCATCCATGCCTATGTGGTAATAGCAAAAAGAGGAAGCTCTTTGCAAGTGACTGATTGTCTGCTGAGGCCCCCAAGCCAGGAACCTATCTTTTCTGATGTGTGTGAATGTCCAGTTAAATATGTCATTTGTATTTAAAGTAATATATCTACTCTTAAGTGACAGCATATTAAGACCCTTACTTTTGCTTTCACAAACCCATAAAGAGGAAAAGTGAATCCACATGATTTGGAGGAGAGACAATAAATCCAATTTAGATCAAAACTGAATTGGGATTAAAGACAAGCAAGTGAAGGAAAGAAAAGCAGCCCACGAACCCTGGAGGGAATTTGATAGCAAAATCCAACTGGGGAACTAAACTTTGTATGCTATATGATGGGGCTTTAGCACAGGACTGATGTTACAGTCTGCTAGGTGAATAGCTCTATGTGTGAAGGACCAAAGAGATTTACCTTGTTAGGGTTCCTTGGAATCAGGGTCTAGGCCCACTTAAGCTAACCCGGGAAAGGAGTGATTTATTGCAGGCTGTCAATACTGTGTCATTGAGAATCTGAGGCTAAATACTAGGGCATAACTAGGTCTCGTGACAAATGGGATCAAGAAAAGTTTTGACATCAAGACCAAGATGAGTGGTAGAATCCTTGTGGGACATTCCGACCCCAAGAGTCTATTGGGGAATTCAGGTATTCCTGATCTGTGGATTGCGGGCCCATCAGAAGTGGGCAAAGGGTTAATGCAAAGGATCTTTGAATCCATATGCATACAATGTACTGTAGTTTGAAAAAATAATACCATATTTAATGAATATATGTTCTGCTGTTTGGGGAAATTTATATCCTTGGGGAGCCTAGAATTTAATACCTTTTCAAAAGGATATTTTAAAAAAAATATTTGCTATCTATTTAATAGAAGTGGGGCTAGGGATCCTTGAAGAGAGTTATAAAATTTCTACTTGAGGCTTTTATCTACTGCAAATAGAGAAGTAGAAACAATTTACAATTCAATGAGAATTTAACAAGTCAAATTTAACCTGAGTTAACTGGCAAACTATTTTTATTTCAGTCGTATTTTAGTGCCCTTTGTAGATTGGCATTCTGATCAACTGTCTGGCATGTCTCTTTAATCTGGTTTTGTAAATATGTACCACCATTTTGTTTGTTTGCTTGCTTATACTACTGTGACTTTTTAAAAATGTTTTAACGTGTCAGTAATTTAGAATAGTTTTTAGTCATTTCACAAACATTGACAGTACATTAACTATATTGTAGATCTCTAAAAACTCTTGGGCATATAAAAGGAGTGCTCATCATGAAAAATGTGAAAATTACTGTATTGAACTTTTGCAGCTACCAGCTGCAAAAACAAAAGCTGTTTTTATTTTACTGTGGGATGTATTTTTTTATTCATAAGCTCAATCTCATTTATAAATGCAATGAGAGTCCTTTTTTATTCAGAGATTGCTCTTTCATTTTATTCATTTACCCAAATACCCACTTTCACTATTACAGAAATTGTTCTCATTTGATGTCCCTTTTTCCTCCTATCCCCACCCGTCTCCCACTGAATAAACTAAGGGAATGTCGTCTGTAGAAACGTCAGAATTTACATCATCATCTATTTTTCTCTCTCAAAATAATCTTGAACCTGTGGCATTGTAAGAGCCTTTCAGCTTAAACAATTCTGAAATTTTTCATAGAGTTTTCCAGATGTTTTTTTCTGAATGGAAACTTTGTTCAAGAATAATCTGTCCGGACCTCAAAAAAATACATGGTTGATTGTTTTTCCTCTTCCTCTCTTTGCCCCAAATTGAAATTGAGTTCTATCTCATCTCTGGTTGGAAAGATTTTTCATGCTTCTTTTCCTTCCTCAATGGACCACACTACACTTTTAGAGTAATAAAACATTTAAATGAAATGTACAAGGCAATAACCAATGAGCTCAAAACCATTAAATATTTATCAATACAATAGTACAAGTTTGACTGTGAAATAAATATTAGGTCCTGTAAACTTAATAGTTTCCTGTAAAACGGAAGAAAAAAAAAATCCTCTCCAAGCTTTTGCCGCCCGAAGTACTGAACTTAACCAATAAATAGTTCCTAGTGTGCCAAAATTGGATTGCCAAATGATTGACCACATCACATCCTATATTGCACAAGGAGAAGGCCGCTATTGTTTGTACAAGTGTGTTTCATTCAATGTAGATAAATGGTATGAAGTTGGCATTTCTAAACTAACCTTTGTTTTCAACTAACTACAGAAGAGGAAGGGTAGTGCAGGGAAAAGAAGCTGAAAGATATAGGGAAAGAGGAACATCAGGAAGTCTTGAGCTGATATATCCTGCTCAGATGCAGGAATTGCTGATTTAAATTTGGGGGGATTAACCCAATGTAGTGAATTTTTATACTAGCATTGATATATAAGGAAAACATTTACTATTGATACTTTTTGATTTTTTTCCAGGAAATAATAACAAAAGTAAAAATTTAAACAAGTAAATAGTGGTTTTAAGATACTGAACAGCAGATAAAATTATTCTTTATGACCGCACACGGACACCAATGAAATTACTTTAGTAAAAGCTATCTTTGGAACAACTATCTTACATTTGGACAAGGTATCCTCCATTGGGTAATTGTTTCATTTTTTATTTGAATTGGAAATACTGCATTCAATATGATGCCTATATTGACCAATTCAGTCACAAAGCACTAAATTCAGAATATCTTTTTATATTTCAAAATATTCTAGAATGCACACACACACACACACACACACACACCCCTCAATTGGCCTATTGACCTCCAAAAGCAATAAATTACCTATAGACTACACATGATGCATATTAATATAATTGTAGTAAACAATCGAACACCATTAAATATTTGATCCTAGAAATAGTTATGTATTTAAGATAGAAGAAATAAATATCTTGCTATAACAATGATAATTATGAAAATAAGAATAGCATTTATAACACAAATTACAGTTCACAAACACTTCTCATCTTTCAACTTCATTAATACATGGCCCTATAAAGAAAAGCTAAAGGGTAGTAGCATTCTAATTTTACAGATTAGAAACCTATGATTCACAGACCTTAAGTTACTTGCTCAAGTTCACCACGATTAACAAAGGCCAGTGTTCAAACTTAAAACCAGAGATGTCTGTCTTCTAATACTATGATACTTCTAGGCAGAAAATTACCTAATGTTTTTATAAGTAATTTGTAGCAGAGGCTTTCTGGAAATAAAGAAATAAAAAAATATAATCTTGCCCATACATGGTCATGATTCCAACAGCTTTGCCTGCTTTTCCAATAACTCCCTCAGAAGACAATTTGAGGTCATAAAATCAAAGAGGAGAGATTACTCTGATTTAGAAGATGGCTGGAAAAGCAGCATCGACTGCTCTCATGACTTTCCTGAGCCACAAAATTGACATGTAACAAACAACATTTTTCTCAACACTGTCCTTTTGCATTCTGCCTCTAAGGATGAATGGCACCTTCACCTACACGGTTACACAACGTAAAATCTGGGCATCCTTCTCCATTTCTACTATGTCTTCTTACCCCTCACCCTTTCAATCTCTTAACCCACTTATCTGCTAAATATGGTTTCCATCCAATCTCACATTCCTCACAGCTCCAACCAAATTTCAGGAGACTGGTATCAAATGTCTTCCAGAATAGGAAGGTGAGAGATGGATGGAGAAGAAGGTGGAAACCACCATGGTACCTCCCATCACATTTGGAATCCATCACCCCATGATCCAACAATCTCCTCAGGTTTCTGAGTGCTCACTTTTAGCTGTAGCCTTCTGTGTTCTGTATTCAGTTCTCCTGGACTAGCTAATGTGCCCTAAAGAGAATTTCAGCAACAGCTTGGGGAGCAACTTGCTACAAGGTCTTCCTAGCATCTTTCATATCCCATTGCTGATATAGCAACTTGTTGATCTGTATGCAAAGCTATCATTATGATATCTGTAATGTGCTGTAAAATACGTCATTCGTGATACTGAGATAATATACACATGCCAATATGTTAAAAAATAACTCTGGGGGCCAATATCCTAACCCAGAATCCGTGTTGGAGGGACAGCAAACCTGATATGAAAAAGACTATATGCAAGCCACAGGGCTGTAAATTCATCCTTCATCCATATACATGAGGAATATCAGAAAAAGAGATTTTCATTCATTGATTTAATTGTTTGCTAATCAGCCTGATAAATGTTAGAAATGGGCTGTCGTTGCAGAAATTAAAATTATTCAAGATATGGGGACTGACTAAATATATTTTAAAGACTTTTCTCACATTTGCATGAAAATATCATTATAAGAATTGAGTGAGGTCTTACTCCTTTACCCATGGGGAGACAATGCTCAAGGCTAAATTCCCAGACTGTCCTGCTTCAAGCCGTTAACTCCGTAGGACTCTGGTTGCCTAGTGCCAACATGTGGAATAGTCTTGAATCTGGAATCTTGTTGTTTAAGTTGAGTGAACCTCCATCCAAGGCAAAAAGGGCCTTGAGAGTGCATGATAGGTCATGCGAGTTGTTTGTTTTTTTCTACTTACTTTTCAATGCATGTGTAATAAATAAATATCTGTATTCATGGCAGAATTTGGTCTGGGATGTGCTTACAGTATAACTTGGAAACAAGGTTGTGGGGTGATTGGTTAACCTTACTCACTGCAAAACTTCTTTGGCAGCTATCATTAACACCCAAAAAAGCCCCCAAAGTTGTGTACGAGCAGGTCTGCAAGTGACCTTGCCTTTATGTTTGCTGATGAAATGACTGGGTGTTTATAATGATGATTCTTATTAATATTTCTTTCCAGGTATTCTAATCAGATTCAGAATTATCAGGATCCCTTTTTGTTTCTTGAGAATATAAAAAGAAAACAGCAGAAAACATACTGATTAATTAAAATCAGTGTTAACTTGATTTAAATAACATTTTATATTAATTTTCTATTAAAAATTGATTAAGAATAAAATTTTACTTGCTTTCTATTTTCTTTGGCAATACCTGCTTTGACTTTTTCTTTTGAAGACGTTTTGGAGATACATACTCTGCCCTTATATTTGACAACGTTTCCATGGTGATGTTACTTCTGTTTACAGTATGACCCCTCGACTTTTAGGGAAGTAGCAGTACAAACAGGTTTTTTAAAAAATAAGGGCTCAAAATGATTTTCTCCCTTGTAATTCTATTTTGTGAATATCTTTTATAGTGCTCTGGCTCATTGTAAAATTTTTTTCTTAAAAATTACTTTATATCACTTTTATGATTTTACATAAAATACATAAATAATGAAATATATGTATATGTTATTTAAATCTCTCTCTGTCTATATATATGTATATATATATACACAGACAGAAATATATATATACATAAAAAATATTCTTTGTATATGCATATGTGCGTATCTATATCTATATCTGTATCTGTATATCTTTAGATTTTCTTTGAGTCATCCGTGAGTGACTAGTTATCACATTTGATAAAAACCATATGAAAAGATAGGCAGGATGATAAATTAAAGACATGTACTGGATATGGCATAGTCAGCAGAGAACAGTACAATTTTATTCTAAATGGGTTTGTCTTTCAATGAGGGTAAATGTAATGGTAGCCTGATAGTACCAGGACATTACTAGAAAGGCCTGGAAAGAAAGGGGGAAATAGTTTGCTCACCTTGACAGAGGATATGATCATATCTAATTTCATTTCATTTCTGACATCTGTGTGATGGACCTGTGCTCTATAGAAATAAGTCTGAATTGTGAAACAACTAGTCACAGAATATCTGTAGACCATGTGTGCAAAGAATAATGTCTTTAGAGGATTGGTCATGGAAACTTAATCTGTGAACTTGCCTTTTAATCATTTTGAGGATCCAGAGAACAGATAACAGATATAATGGCATCTATTTTCAGGCTAATCACCTGGGTAATTTTGCATATGTGTTAGCATGTTATTAATCCACAATGCAGCAACATTTCACTTATGCATTGCCCAGGTACTGGTTGGACCATTAGCTGGGTTCTTTATCTTATTTACACCATTTGGACTACTAGGCTTCTATGACAAGTTTTGGAACAGTTCCAAGTCAGTGAGCTCACTGCCTAGTGTTAGCAAGAGAACAAAATCTGATCTGTTGCAGTTCTTACTGTCTTTTCTGGACTAAAGCCCTCAAGGGGCTACCCTTTCAGTGTAGTGTTTCTTAAAGTCTCATCCTCTGTCAGTTTATATATGAACTATGAACCACCTGGTGAGTTTATTAAACATGGAGATTCTTGGGTCTTCTCCAAAGTCACTGAATCAGAATGGGGACCATGAACCTGAGTTTTAAATATATAACCTCTTTTAGCGATTCTCAACAAATGATAATATATTAGAAGCACTCTTCTAGACAACTATCTTACAACAAGTCTAAATGATTGTTTTTCTATTTAAAGACTCTAAATATCCCTCTATACCATATACCTTTCCAGAAGGCTGTGTCCAGGGCATAGCTCTCTACAGTACAGGACCCAAATTTTGCAACTTTTTCGTGTGTCATTTTCTTTGCTCAGCTCTCTTCTTCCTCATAGGTTTCAACCACTCTGGTCTGCCTTTCATTGCCTCTTTTCACTTTTGTCCTCTCCTTTCTTTTTCTCTCCTCTACTCTTCAATTCATTCTCCAACTGGTCTATTACCAGAACCCTCTTCCTTTCATTTCATCTTCTTTCAGGAAGGATAGATGTAATCTATATATTTTGATGGTGTAAGTTTCCAGGATATTAGTGAAGAAGTATGATCCATGAAGAAGAAAGTCCAGTGCCTGGGGCAATGTGATTCCATGAAATGTGTATTGAGGGACCCATATCCTAAGAGATCAGGAGCTGGAGGGAGAATCTGGTGTCTCCAGTGAGGACTACCAGTGAACCCATGCCCCTGGATGCAGATGTAGAAGCCAAGAAAGGGGCCAAAATAGTAGCCTAAAAATTGGTAAAAAGGAATAATACATTCTGGTTCTTTGAGAACCTAAGACATCAGTTTGGGAGTTGAATGCCTTTCTCTAACCACATAATAAGTTATTCGAGTTCAACAAAGTTGACTTCATGAAATTGGAATTTGGAATAGGTATAACACATATCCTGTCTGTATTTTCTCACATGGGCAGCAACTGCTAACCTTGCAAAGTTTTAGCAGAATAAAGTGTCTCAAGTAGCCGTAAAAAACATCCACTCCACCAAGTGTTTGGTGAGAAATGAGTATTATTTTTTAACATCTTTATTGGAGTATAATTGCTTTACAATGGTGTGTTAGTTTCTGCTTTATAACAAAGTGAATCATCTATACATATACATATATCCCCATATCTCATCCCTCTTGCATCTCCCTCCCACCCTCCCTATCCCACCTGTTTAGGTGGTCACAAAGCACCAAGCTGATCTCCCTGTGCTGTGTGGCTGCTTCCCACTAGCTATCTATTTTACAGTTGGTAGTGTATATATGCCCATGCCACTCTCTCACTTCGTCCCAGCTTACCATTCCCCCTCCCCGTGTCCTCAAGTACGTTCTCTATGTCTGCATCTTTATTCCTGTCCTGCCCCTAGATTCTTCAGAACAATTGTTTTTTTTTTTTTTTTAGATTCCATATATATGTGTTAACATACAGTATTTGCTTTTCTCTTTCTGACTTACTTCACTCTGTATGACAGACTCTAGGTCCATCCACCTCACTACAAGTAACGCAATTTCATTTTCTTTTATGGCTGAGTAATATTCCATTGTACACATGTGTCACATCTTCTTTATCCATTCATCTGTTTATGGACACTTAGGTTGTTTCCATGTCCTGGCTATTGTAAATAGAGCTTCAATGAACATTGTGGTACATAACTCTTTTTGAATTATGGTTTTCTCAGGGTATATGCCCAGTAGTGGGATTGCTGGGTTGTATGATAGTTCTATTTTTAATTTTTTAAGGAACCTCCATACTGTTTGCCATAGTGGCTGTATCAATTTACATACCCACCAACAGTGCAAGAGGGTTCCCTTTTCTCCACACCCTCTCCAGCATTTATTGTTTGTAGAATTTTTCATGATGGCTATTCTGACTGGTGTGAGGTGATACCTTATTGTAGTTTTCATTTGCATTTCTCTAATGATTAGTGATGTTGAGCGTCCTTTCATGTGTTTGTTGCCAATCTGTATATCTTCTTTGGAGAAATGTCTATTTAGGTCTTCTGCCCATTTTGGGATTGGGTTGTTTGTTTTTTTGATATTGAGCTGCATGAGCTGCTTGTAAATTCTGGAGATCAATCCTTTGTCAGTTGCTTCATTTGCAAATATTTTCTCCCATTTTGAGGGTTGTCTTTTCACCTTGTTTCTGGTTTCCTTTGCTGTGCAAAAGCTTTTAAGTTTCATTAGGTCCCATTTTTTTATTTTTGTTTTTATTTCCATTTCTCTAGGAGGTGGGTCAAAAAGAATCTTGATGTGATTGATGTCATTGAGTGTTCTGCCTATGTTTTCCTGTAAGAGTTTTATATTGTCTGGCCTTAGATTTATGTCTTTAATCCATTTTGAGTTTATTTTTGTGTATGGTGTTAGGGAAAGTTCTAATTTCATGCTTTTACATGGAGCTGTCCAGTTTTCCCAGCACCATTTATTGAAGAAGCTGTCTTTTCTCCATTGTATATTCTTGCCTCCTTTATCACAAATAAGGTGACCATATTTGAGTGGGTTTATTTCTGGGATTTCTATCCTGTTCCATTGATCTATATTTCTGTTTTTGGCCAATACCATACTGTCTTGATTACTGTAGCTTTGTTGTATAGTCTGAAATCCAGGAGCCTGATTCTTCCAGCTCCATTCTTCTTTCTCAAGACTGCTTTGGCTATTCGGGGTCTTTTGTGTTTCCATACAAATTGTGAAATTTTTTGTTTGAGTTCTGTGAAAAATGTCATTGATAGTTTGATAGGGATTGCATTGAATCTGTAGATTGCTTTGGGTAGTATATTCATTTTCACAATGTTGATTATTCCAATCCAAGGACATGGTATATCTGTTTGTATCATCTTTAATTTCTTTCATCAGTGTCTTATAGTTTTCTGCATACAGGTCTTTTGTCTCCTTAGGTAGGTTTCTTTCTAGGTATTTTATTCTTTTTCTTGCAATGGTAAATGAGAGTGTTTCCTTAATCTCTCTTTCAGATTTTTCATCATTAGTGTATAGGAATGAAAGAGATTTTGGTGAATTAATTTTGTACCCTGCTAATTCATCAAATTGATTAGCTCTAGTAGTTTCCTGGTACAGTCTTTAGGATTCTCTCTATATAGTATCATGTCATCTGCAAACAGTGACAGCTTTACTTATTCTTTTCTGATTTGATTCCATTTATTTCTTTTTCTTGTCTGATTTCTGTGGCTAAAACTTCCAAAACTATGTTGAATAATAATGGTGAGAGTGGACAACCTTGTCTTATTCCTGATATTAGAGGAAACGGTTTAAGTTTTTCACCATTGAGAATGATGTTGGCTATGGTTTTGTCATATATGGCCTTTATTATGTTGAGGTAAGTTCCCTCTATGCCTACATTCTGGAGGGTTTTTTATCATAAATGGGTGTTGACTTCTGTTGAAAGCTGTTTCTGCATCTGTTGAGATGATCACATGGTTTTTCTCCTTCAATTTGTTAATATGATGTATCACATTGATTGATTTGCGTATATTGAAGAATCCTTGCATTCCTGGGATAAACCCCACTTGATCATGGTGTATGATCCTTTTCATGTGCTGTTGGATTCTGTATGCTAGTATTTTGTTGGGGATTTTTGTATCTATGATAATCAGTGATATTGGCCTATAGTTTCCTTTCTTTGTGACATCTTTTTCTGCTTTTGGTATCAGGGTAATAAAGGTGGCCTTGTAGAATGAGTTTGGGAGTGTTCCTCCCTCTGCTATATTTTGGAAGAGTTTGAGAAGGATGGGTGTTAGCTCTTCTCTAAATGTTTGATAGAATTACCTGTGAAGCCATCTAGTCATGGGCTTTTGTTTGTTGGAAGATTTTAATCACAATCTCAAGTTCAGTGCTTGTGATTGGTCTTTTTATATTTTCTATTTCTTCCTAGTTCAGTCTTGGAAGGTTATGCTTTTCTAAGGATTTGTCCATTTCTTCCAGGTTTTCCATTTTATTGGCCCATAGTTGCTTGTACTAATCTCTCATGATCCTTTGTGTTTCTGCAGTGTCAGTTGTTACTTCTCCTTTTTCATTTCTAATTCTATTGATTTGAGTCTTCTCCTTTTTTTTCTTGATAAGTCTGGCTAATGGTTTATCAATTTTGTTTATTTTCTCAAAGAACCAGCTTTAAGTTTTATTCATCTTTGCTATTGTTTCTTTTTCATTTATTTCTGATCTGATCTTTATGATTTCTTTCCTTCTGTTAACTTTGGGGTATTTTTGTTCTTCTTTCTCTAATTGCTTTAGGTGTAAGGTTAGGTTGTTTATTTGAGATGTTTCTTGTTTCTTGAGGTAGGATTGTATTCCTATGAACTTCCCTCTTAGAACTACTTTTGCTGCATCCCATAGGTTTTGGGTCATCGTGTTTTCATTGTGATTTGTTTCTAGGTATTTTTTGATCTCCTCTTTAATTTCTTCAGTGATCTCTTGGTTATTTAGTAGTGTATTGTTTAGCCTCCATGTGTTTGTATTTTTTACAGATTTTTCCTGTAATTGATATCTAGCCTCTTAGCATTGTGGTCAGAAAAGATACTTGATATGATTTCAATTTTCTTAAATTTCCCAAGGTTTGATTTGTGACCAAATATATAACCTATCCTGGAGAATGTTCTATGAGCACTTGGGAAGAAAGTGTATTCTGTTGTGTTTGGATGGACTGTCCTATAAATATGAATTAAGTCCATCTTATTTAATGTATCATTTAAAGCTTGTGTTTCCTTATTTATTTTCATTTTGGATGATCTGTCCATTGGTGAAAGTGGGGTGTTAAAGTCCCCTGCTATGATTGTGTTACTGTCGATTTCCCCTTTTACGGCTGTTAGCATTGGCCTTACGTATTGAGGTGCTCCTATGTTGGGTGCAGGAATATTTACAATTGTTTTATCTTCTTCTTAGATTCATCCATTTATCATTATGTAGTGTTCTTCTTTTTCTCTTGTAATAGTCTTTATTTTAAAGTCTGTTTTGTCTGATATGAGTATTGCTACTCCAGCTTTCTTTTGATTTCCATTTGCATGGAATATGTTTTTCCATCCCCTCACTTTCAGTGCGCATGTGTCCCTAGGTCTGAAGTGGGTCTCTTGTAGACAGAATATATACAGCTCTTGTTTTTGTATACATTCAACCAGTCTATGTCTTTTAAGTGGAGCATTTAATCCATTTACATTTAAGGTAATTATCGATATGTATGTTCCTATTACCAATTCTTAATTGTTTTGGGTTTCTTATTGTAGGTCTTTTCCTTCTCTTCTGTTTCTTGCCTAGAGAAGTTCCTTTAGCACTTGTTGTAAAGCTGGTTTGGTGGTGCTGAATTCTCTTAGCTTTTCCATGTCTGTAAAGGTTTTAATTTCTCTGTCAAATCTGAATGAAATCCTTGCTGGGTAGAGTAATCTTGGTTGTAGGTTTTTCCCTTTCATCACTTTAGATGTGTCCTGACACTCCCTTCTGGCTTGCAGAGTTTCTGCTGAAAGATCAGCTGTTAACCTTATGTGGATTCCCTTGTATGTTATTTGTTGGTTTTCCCTTGCTTCATTTAATATTTTTTTCTTTGTATTTAATTTTTGATAATTTGATTAATATGTGTCTTGGTGTGTTTCTCCTTGGATTTATCATATATGGGACTCTGCGCTTTCTGGAGTTGATTGACTATTTCCTTTCCCGTATTAGGGAAGTTTTCAACTATAATCTCTTCAAATATTTTCTCAGTCCCTTTCTTTTTCTCTTTTTCTTCTGTGACCCCTATAATTCGAGTGTTGGTGCATTTAATGTTGTCTCAGAGATCTGAGTTTGTCCTCAATTCTTTTCATTCTTTTTTCTTTATTCTGCTCTGTGGTAGTTATTTCCACTATTTTATCTTCCAGGTCACTTATCCGTTCTTCTGCCCCACTTATTCTGCTATTGATTCCTTCTAGAGAATTTTTAATTTCATTTATTGTGTTTTCATCCTTGTTTGTTTGCTCCTTAGTTCCTCTAGGTCCTTGTTAAACGTTTCTTCTATTTTCTCCTTTCTATTTCCAAGATTTTGGATCATCTTTACTACCATTACTCTGAATTCTTTTTCAGGTAGACTGCCTATTTCCTCTTCATTTGTTTGTTCTGGTGCGTTTTTACATTGCTCCTTCATCTGCTGTGTGTTTCTCCATCTCCTCATTTAGCTTTACTTACTGTGTTTGTGGTCTTTTTACAGGCTGCAGGTTCGTAGTTCCTGTTGTTTTTGGTGTCTGCCTGCAGTGGCTAAGGTTGGTTCAGTGGGTTGTGTGGGCTTCCTGGTGGAGGGGACTGGTGCCTGTGTTCTGGTGGTTGATGCTGGATCTTGTCTTTCTGGTGGGCAGGACCACGTCCAGTGGTGTGTTTTGGGGTATATGTGACCTTAATATGATTTTAGGCAGCCTCTCTGCTAATGAGTGCGGTGGTGTTCCTGTCTCGCTAGTTGTTTAGCATAGCGTGTCCAGCCCTGTAGCTTGCTGGTCGTTTAGTGGAGCTGGGTCTTAGCATAGAGATGGAGATCTCTGGGAGAGCTTTTGCCATTTGATGTTGTGTGGAGCTGAGAGGTCTCTGGTGGACCAATGTCCTGAACTTGGCTCTCCACCCTCAGAGGTACAGACCTGACACCTGGCCAGAGCACCAAGACCCTGTCAGCCACACAGCTCAGAAAAAAAGGGAGAGAAAAAGGAAGAAAGGAAAAAAATTTAAAAATAAAATAAATTATTAAAATAAAAAATAAATTATGAAAAATAAAAAATAAATTAAAAGGTAATAATAAAAAAAAAGAAAGAAGAGAGCAACCAAACCAAAAAACAAATCCACCAATGATAACAAGTGCTAAAAAGTATACTAAAAAAAAAAGAAAGAAAGAAAAAAAATGACAGACAGAACCCCAGGACAAATGGTAAAAGCAAAGCTATACAGATAAAATCACACAAAGAAGCATACACATACACACTCATAAAAAGAGAACAAAGAAAAAAATATATATATATTTATTTAAAAAAAAAGGAAGAGTGCAGAGAAATCAATAAACAAATCTACCAATGATAATAAACTCTAAATACTAAACTAAGATAAATATAAATCCAGAAACAAATTAGATGCAGAAAGCAAACCCCAACTTTACAGTTGCTCCCAAAGTCCATCCCCTCAATTTTGGGGTGAATTGTTGTCTATTCAGTTATTCCACAGATGAAGGTACATCAAATTGACTGTGGAGATGTAATCTGCTGCTCCTGAGGCTGCTGGGAGAGATTTCCCTTTCTCTTCTTTTTTCGCACAGCTCCTGGGGTTTAGCCTTGGATGTGGCCCTGCCTCTGCGTGTAGGTAGCTTGAGGGCATCTGTTCTTCCCTCAGACAAGACCGTGATGGGGTTAAAGGAGCAGCTGATTCGGGGTCTCTGGCTCACTCAGGCTTTGGGGAGAGAGGGGTACAGAATGCAGGGCGAGCCTGTGGTGGTAGAGGCAGGCGTGACATTGCAACAGCCTGAGGCGTGCCGTGTGTTCCCCCGGGGAAGTTATCCCTGGATCATGGGATCCTGGCAGTGGTGGGCTACACAGGTTCCCAGGAGGGGAGGTATAGATAGTGACCTGTGTTTGTACACAGGCTTCTTGGTGGCTGCAGCAGCAACCTTAGGGTCTCATGCCCGTCTCTGGTGTCCGCGCTGATATCTGCAGTTCGCGCCTGTCTCTGGAGCTTGTTTAGGCGGTGCTCTGAATCACCTCTCCTTGCGCACCCTGAAACAATGGTCTCTTGCCTCTTAGGCAGGTCCAGACTCTTTCCCGGACTCCCTCCCGGCTAGCTGTGGTGCACTTGCATCCTTCAGGCTGTGTTCATGCAGCCAACCCCAGTCTTCTCCCTGGGATCTGACCTCTGAAGCCTGAACCTCAGCTCCCAGCCCCCGCCCACCCCGGCGGGTGAGCAGACAAGCCTCTCAGGCTGGTGAGTGCTGGTCGGCACCTACCCTCTGTGCGGGAATCTCTCTGCTTTGCCCTCTGCACCCCTGTTGCTGTGCTCTCCTCCGTGGCTCCAAAGCTTCCCTCCCCCCCCCCCCCGCCCAATCCCCATCTCCGCCAGTGAAGGGGCTTCCTAGTGTGTGGAAACTTTTCCTCCTTCACAGCTCCCTCCCAGAGGTGCAGGTCCCATCCCTATTCTTTTATCTCTGCCTTTTCTTTTTTCTTTTGCCCTACCCAGGTATGTGGGGAGTTTCTTGCATTTTGGGAAGTCTGAGGTCTTCTGCCAGCATTCAGTAGGTGTTCTGTAGGAGTTGTTCCACATGTAGATGTATTTCTGATGTATTTGTGGGCAGGAAGGTGATCTCCATGTCTTACTCCTCTGCCATCTTGAAAGTCTCCCAGAAATGAGTATTTTACTGAAGATTTCTTTGAAGAGAACCAGAAGGCCTATATTAAATGTTACAGAACAAAAATCAATACAAATTCTCATTTGTCATTTCTGTTCTTTACCAAACATTTGCTTTGTACTTTAGACACCAAGACTTCTCTATAGACACTTTCAGAAGAACCTCTTTATTTTCCCATTAATGTTCTGGTCCCAGAACCATGGATCTTCATTCTGGATCTTTCTATATTTTTTATTCCATATTATTTATTTTATGAGTAATTTATATCTGTGGCAGTCCTTATCCACTCTAACCTCCAAATCCATTAATTCTTTTTTTTTTTTTTTTTTTTTGGAAACTGCAGCACACGAAACTTCCTAGACCAGGGATCGAACACGCACCCCCTGCAGTGGAGGCATGGAGTCTTAACCATTGGACCACCAGGTAAGTCCCAAATCCATTAATTCTTCATTCAGATCTAATAACTGCTTTGTTATGGTGATCTACCCTCCTAAAGAAGTCAATGGCAGATTGCTAATGTGTCCTTTTTTTCCATGTCACAAATGTAACACTTCCTATATATAATAACACTGTGTGTGTGTGGCTCAGAGAGGTTAAGGACCTTGCATGACATCAAATAGCTGAAAAGTAATAAACTAGCTATTTGATGCCATGCAACATCTTTAACCTCTCTGAGCCTCAGAGAAAATAACAGTACTTATTTCAAAGGGAATCAAGGGAATATATATATATACAGAGCTCAGAATGGTGCCTGGTTAAAGTAAGGTATATGAAGTACATAAGAAATATATGCTGTTATATATTTTTATTTTTATTATATATATGATATCACTGGACTTTACTGAAGGAATTTCTAAAAATAGAAGTCTCAAAATTAAAAGGTAATGTAGCTTAAATCTAACTCAGAGCACAACTTAATAAAAATATTTTAAAAGAACTATAATTTTTTTTCATCTTTAGTAGATTTGGCAGGACTCAAGTGCAGCTCTCTCACCTAGTTTTGCAACTCCACCCCGCCCCCCCCAAAGTCTTATCTCCATCAGAATCTCTGCCTTCTTTGTGGCTGTGCTTGGGGACAAGGATAAGATGATCTGCTCTTTTACTTGGTAAGTGTCAGAATTTACACAGGAACATAATAGTGAGCTGTCCTTGCCCTTGTTCTAGGCGTTTTGCCAGGTTGTGAAGTTGAATATTCAGTTGGATTTGTATCTCATCATTACAACTATGGCCTTCCAGGGGGGACCAAAAGGGTCAGACAGAGATGAATTAATGAAGCTCTGTGGGAAGTCTAAATAGAGACAAAAGTTTTCATCTATATTTGTTTAAGAATGTTGAAGTAGAGACCACTTTCCAAATGCCATGTCTAATTTAAGAGCAGGCCTGCAGTGGTAATAGCCCAGTATCACTATGTCTCCACTGCCTGCTAAAGCTGATACCAGGCGACATCATGCTGGGGAAACAATTATATCAACATAATTGGAAAATATATTTTTCAGGGCAGTTCTGCCTTAATTAAAGCTCATTTTACATCTTGAGAAAGGAAGTGTTTTTTCAGAACTTTAGGATATATTCAAATATCTTTCAAAAAATAAATCCTGAATGAAACACACAAAGGAAGGCTAGTGTAGATTAGGGATATAGAGAATTGAATGGAGATTTTTACATCAGGCGATACAAGTTTGAATCCCAGTCCTGCCACTTACTGGCTACATGACATTGGGTTGGTGATTTCCAATCTGTAATCTAGGTTTTTTCTCTGAAAGTGTCCATGAAGAATGTGTGCTTCTGAGTATCATTGTGGGAAGTCAAAACTTGCTCATGAAAATATCTTGAGAAGTATAGGGGTAGAATGTACCATCCTGGGTGAATATGGTGGTAGCTAATCTGCTCTTCATGAGCAAATGAGAGAAACAGTTTTATGCCCCTGAGAACAGCATAAAGAATAGGAAGGATAGAAAGAATAGAAAGGATTTGAGAAGAGAAATGGCACAAAGCTGGCCCATGAGGTTCATGGAGCTCAGGCAATGCTGCCTGGACTTTTAGAATATTGAATAACAAGAACATCAAACATATAATTTTTTTATGCTACTCTCTGATGTTGATATAATGCCTCTCATTATTTAGAACTCTCAGTGATATCTACCCATCACATCAGTGATTATGTGAGTGTTTTATTGTTAGTGGTGTCAGTGGTGGAAAATGAGGAGTGGGGAGCCTTATCCGAGTTTTATTTCTGGTTCAACTTGGCATAGAAAATGGGCACTTTTGGAATCAAGAGCTTGGTCACAGAAGCGACACTGAGAACAAAGACCACAAGAAAAATTGCAAATATGTTGATGAGATCAGGTTTGCCCTTAGATATGAAAGAGGGATTTGAGATGAAAATCATTTGACTTGGGAGACCCATCTAATGTCTGGGTTACAGACATATGGCAATCAATGCACAGACTGGCATAGGTATGTACTCAATATATTTTTATTATAGTTGTTAAACTGAGGATGATATCTCAAAACAGTAATATTATGTTTTCATTATATAATATTTTACCCTTTATGTCATCTCATTTTTGTAATCTCCTGGTCTCATGGATCTAGTTGTTCCTTTCCTCCCCCAATGGTTTTTCAGAATGTCCCCAGAATATTAGTCATTACAATTAATTCAAGTTTGGTTACATATTTGTTCTAGGTGAGATTCTCTAGGAATGAGGTTATGTCCATCTTCTATAACTCTGTCTTCCCAAAACCTAGCAAAGTGCCTGGTTCATAGCTACAATCAACAAACATTTGTTAAATGAATCAGTGGGTTTGATTCTCACTGTAATAGATAGGAGGGATATTGTTTCCTTTTACTTATGGGCAAACTGAAGATCAGAACTATGTGCCCAAAGTTACAAAAGTGGTAAGTGA
Source organism: Balaenoptera acutorostrata (assembly GCF_949987535.1). Lineage (NCBI taxonomy): Eukaryota > Metazoa > Chordata > Mammalia > Artiodactyla > Balaenopteridae > Balaenoptera > Balaenoptera acutorostrata. The sequence goes on from NC_080066.1 coordinate 163,668,931, forward strand.
TAGAGTCATGACTTAGATCTGGGCCTTCTCCAAGTTTAGAATTCCTCTCATTGTGTTTTGTTTTGTTTTGTTTTTTACCACAAACTTTTCCAATCTGATAAAGCAAAAAGTAGAAAAAATTAAAATTTCTGAGATAATTACCTTAATTTTATGGAAAAATAGATAATTCCCTCATACTAATGGGTACTACTCTAAAAAGAGTTTGAACATTTAATCACAGATTTTATTAATTTGTATCCCTTGGTGGTGGACATTATTCCTCAAAATGAAATTGCATAACTTTTAGTTTGTTATGCTATTTCCAGCCAAGAAGAAAAGAATGTTCTTTGCGCTTGATGTCACAAATTCATGACCTTGAGATGTATTCTAGGATCTTAAAATTCTGTCCCTATATCCTTACTCTAGACTGTCAGATGCTGATTACCTTAAAATCTAAAAAAAAAAAAAAAAAAAAAAGCACTTTGGCCATAGAAAACAGATAGAGGGGGTAGTATCAGGGGCTCTCAAAAGCAGAACACTAACCAAGTTTATGGACACCTACCATTTACTCTTCTTTCCTCTTATCAGGCTTTATTATCAAACTCTGCTCTCATTTCTGATGATTGCTTGAAAGTCAGTTCTTAACTTTACCCTTTTACAGGTTAGTCATCTCCTAGCTATTCATTAAATGCATGAATTTGAAGCTGAATACGACCTCTGTATCCCAATACCGAATTAAATCTCAGAGACAGAGTTTTGGGTGAAGTAGAAAAGAATAGCTTGATTGTTTTGCTAGGCAAAGGGGGCCATAGCGGGCTAATGCCCTCAAAACTGTGTGTGTCCCAACCTGGAAGGTGTTGTGAGGAGTTTTATAGTAATGGTTCAAAGAGGGCGTGATCAGCTCATGGACATCCTTCTGATTGGTTGCTGGTGAGGTAATTGGGAGTCAGCTTTATCAACCTTCTGGTTCCAGCCGGGTCTGGAGTCTACATGCTTATGGGCAGCATACAGTTAACTTCTCCCATCTTGTAGGTGTTTAAGTATCTGCAAAACGACTCAAAGTTATTGTTATGTATATCCCTTGAGGGGGAATCAGGACCTTGCCCCAAGGCTGCACTACTGTTTCTTGACTGCTCCTTCCTTTTCTCACATCCTGTCTCTTCCCTAATTAGCAACAGTTTGAACCTGCTCATTGGACCGCATGGAGGCTTAATGAAGCCTATTTCCTATAATCAAGAAATGGGGGACACAGAAAGGCTTTTGTGCCCAGGAGCCCCACAGGGCTCTGCTCGGTATCAATTTTGACTATGTACTTTTATCCACACATTATGTCTCGGTGACTGTCAGTTTCAGAGTGTTTTGGCTAAAAATGACAGAATACAGAAATCTAGTGGTCTAGAAACACACAGGTTTATTTATTTTATATAACAATAGATCCATAGGAAGCCACTCAAGAGTTGGGAGGGCTGCTTAGAGATATTATCACTGACCCACTTCTTTCTTTCTGCTCATCCCAGTAAATTTTCCCTAAATAGTTTCATGATGGCAGCTGCACCTCCAGACATCCACTGTGAATTTCTTAGGGAAGTCTTGCCTTTTCATTCATAGAGACCATAGTCTATATCATTTTGATCAGATGTGTATCAAATGGATAACACTAGCTGGAAGGTGGCCAAGGGAAGAAGGTTTTGTGGAGAAGAGAAGACCAACAGTGTTTACCTAAATGGTGTTATTACAGTTCATCTCAAAATTTTGACTTTTATCAGTGCTACTATCAAAGATCTCTAAGAGATAAGAGAGAGAATAAGTAAGTCTCATACCTAATTTCTATAGTAAAACTCTGTGTCCCCAAATCCCTGAATCTTAGGCATGGCAAGGACTTTAAAGTTCATCTAGACCAGTCTCTCATTCAGTGCTGATCTCCATGAAAATGAATTTGCTCAGCCTGCCTTAGAAAATCTTCGGCAATTTCCATAAGCCAATGGCTGGCTGAGGCTGCAATCAGTAGAGCGTGGCCTTTGATTTGCTTTAGTTCTTCTTAATGGAACCACCTACCAAGTAAAGTGCCTCTCTGGTCAGCATTCCCCCTGGGCTCCAATGGGAGGAAAAAATGGACAGCATAATACACAATAGCTTACTTATCTGGAGTTCTTTCTTCCATGTGGCTGTTGCAGGCCTGGAATACTAACAGACAACTGAAATCTTCTGAGGCTGAAATGAATGGTTAGAACAAGAAATGCTGTCAGGGAGATTGCCAACAAGTCCCTTTCCTAGAACATTATCCATTCTCCGAAGGTGACGTGGGTGGGTTGGCTAAATTGTCAATTCATTTTGCTGGATTAAAAAGGGAGGAATGTTAGAAAAAAGGACTGGAGAATTCTGAAGATGGTTCCCCCAGAATATGACTGGGTAAAGGAAGTTATGTTTGTATTGACAGGCTTGAATTAGCTCAGCTAGGTGGAGACATTGTAATGTTTCATTGCAGCGTAACTACATATAGTTATATATATATATATGTGTGTGTGTGGGTGTGGGTGTGTGTATATATATATCTGTCATCTGTCATTTTTTTTTTTTTTAAAGAATCACTTCTTTTTTTTTGTTTTTGCAGGGGTCAGGGTGCTGCATTGGGTCTTCATTGCTGTGTGCGGGCTTTCTCTAGTTGCAGTGAGCAGGGGCTACCCTTCGTTGCAGTGCGCGGGCTTCTCATTGCAGTGGCTTCTCTCGTGGCAGAGCACAGACTCTAGGCACGTGGGCTTCAGTAGCCGCGGCACGTGGGCTCTAGAACGCAGGCTTAGTAGTCGTGGCACAGGGGCTTAGTTGCTCCATGGCACGTGGGATCTTCCCAGACCAGGGATTGAACCCGTGTCCCCTGCATTGGCAGGCCGATTCCCAGCCACTTCACCACCAGGGAAGTCATATATATATACACATATATATATATATATGTCATTTCCTTGCTATTCACTAAGTGCATGGTTTTGGCCATGTACTCTTATGCACATCTTACACCTTGGTGACTGTATCATATATATACGTATATATACTGTTAATCTGGTCTTTGATAGTCTGGGAAGTGAAAATAAAAAGGACCTTTAATTTTGAGTGAGCAGTTCATATTTTTTTGAGATATTACATAAAATGAACATTCTCATAAATTACATGTTTTTGAAAAACAAAACAAAATGATACCAAAAGATATCTAAACTCAACCACCACACTGTCATGGAGAGACTACATCAAAATATGCACATTGCCCTTTTCAAACTGTTGTGGAAATTGGTATGACTGAAAACAGCTGTTTCTATGCCATTTTTAGTCATAGTTCGGACATATTTTAGATAATGCGAAAGTACAAAATTAAAAAAAAAAGTTCTTTTACCCCTAGAAAGAATTCTGTGCTATATAAAGTCTCTAATATAATGCAATTTATTTGATGTGGTTTTTGTTACATTAGGTTTCAATTTCAAATCTTTAAGATATATGTTTTCTTATTTCCTCTGAGAGATATCAAAAGAATTAGTAGAAAGTACTTTTTCTCTTTTCAAGTTTGATATGTGAAAGTATTATCTTGGTAATATCTCCTATAACTAGGACTATAGTGCATTAGTTACATCTTTGGATTTGATTTTCTTTTGATTTAGTGAAGTGAAACATTTACCTGAAGTAGGATTATGAGAACTTTTATCAACTATGAATAAATGCTGTGTTTGTTCTAAAAAACCTTAATGTATATTTGGAGGAGTTAGATGGACAAGTGAGAGGCCACTGAAGGTAAACTCCTCCTACTTCATAATGTTAACTTATGTTCTTTGACAACAAGTTGAGAATTAACATAGTGGTGGTATCAGAAAGGGACTTGGCACAGAAAAGATAGTCTATTCATTTATGTACTATTCATAAAGATATAGACAAGGTGTAAGGAAACCACAAAAAATAATACAGTGCTTAGGTTTGAGCGGTGGAAAGGGAGCCATTACTAGAACATGAAAAAAAGCTGCACAGAAAAGCCTTCCAGATGGGAGCTAGGACATTTGGTTGATAGATCAAAACTGCAGCCAGCCTAAGATGACTCTATAGGGAGAGAGAGGGGGAATAACTGCCGGCGCCTTTCTCTTTACTCCATCCAATCCCCTTCTGGTCTGGTCCTCCCTTTATTATAATGCATCTTGAAGCAGGACAAGAGAAATTTTATAAGCCAGCTTTCAGGGACATGGAAAAGGTTGAAGAGGGTGGAAGATAAATCAGAAAACATTCTGCACAATGATCAAAAGCACAGACTCCAGAGCTGGACTATCCAGGTTCAAATACCAGCTTTGGCACTTACTAGCTATGGCAAGTTATTTAAGCTTTTGTTGCAGTTTTTACTTATCTTCATAGTGGAGAATAATGCCAGTACTTCATAAATGAGTTTCTTTTAATAAACTTGTAATTTTAGAACAGTTTTAGATTTACAGAAAAAGTGAAAAAGTTTTCATATGCCCCACATATATTTTTTCCTATGGGTATCCCTACTAATGTTTTATGTGATTGTGGTCTATTTGTCACAATTAATGAAAAAATATTGATTCATTATTATTAAATGAAGTCCATACTTTAATCAGATTTTTCTAGTTTTTAATCTAGTCATTTTCTGTTCTGGAATTTCATCCAGGATATACTTAGCCATCTTTCTTTAGTCTCCTCTTGGCTGTGTGTGACAAGTTTCTTACTCTTTCCTCATTTTTTATGACCTTGAAAGTTTTGAGGAATAGTGTTTGGGTACTGGTAAGGAATGAAGGTCAGAATGGCCCTCAATTGGGATTTTTAAAACTTGAGAAATAATTATCATATTATAAAATGCACACTTTTAAATAGTACAATTTAGTGGATTTTAGTATATACACCTGGTTGTGTAACCATTATTTCATCACTCCAAAATGAAATCTCATACACATTTCCTCCTCCTCCAAGCCCCTGAAATCACTAATATACTTTGTATCTCTATAGACTTGTCTATTCTGGACAATGCATTAAATAGAATCATACAATAGATGGCCTTTTGTATCTGGCTTCTTTCAATTAGTATAATGGTTTCAAGATCAGTCTGTGCTGTAGCATGTTTCAGTTCTTCCTTTCTTTCTATGGATAAATAATATTCAATTGTATGGATATACTCTATTTTATTTCTCCATCCATCAGTTGATGAACATTTGGGTTGATTCTGCTTTTTGGCCATTACAAATAATGCTGTTATGTACATTTGAGTACAGGTTTTGTGTGAGCATATGTTTTCAGTCTCTTGGATATGTGCCTAGGAGTAGAAATACTTGCTCATATAGTAACTCTACTCAACTTTTTGAGGAACCACCAAATTATTTTCTATAATGGCTGTTCCATTTTATATTCCCACCAGAAATGTATGAGAATTTCAACTTCTTCACATCCTTGTCAACACTTGGTATTATCTGTCTCTTTGAACTTGGTCATCCTAATGGGTGGGAAGTGATATCTTACTGAGGTTTTGATTTACCTGTTCCAGATGGCTAATGATTCTGAGCATTTTTTAATGTCCTAATTGGCCATTTATATATCTCCTTTTGAGAAATGCCAATTCAAATTCCTCGCCAATTTTTAAATTAGATTTTGTGTCTTTTTATTTGTGAGTAGTGAGCTTCCTTAATATACTCTGGATACTATACCATTATCAAGTATATATAGTTTACAAATATTTATTTACATTCTGTGGTATCTTTTAATTTTCTTGATAGTGTACTTTGAAGCACAAAGTTTTAAACTTTGATGAAATACACCTTACCTACTTTTCCTTTGATTGCTTGTGCTATATGTATTATATAAAAAATAATTGCCTAATCCAAGGTCACAAAAATTTACATCTATGCTGTTTCCTAAGAGTTTTATTTAGGTTGTTGATCCATTTACAGTTAATTATTGTGTATAGTGTGAGGTTGGAGTCTAACTTCATTCTTTTGCATGTGGATAGTCAGTTGCTCTGGCACTATTTATTGGAAAGATAAAATTGGGATTTGCCTATTTTACTCATGGTGAGACTGGGTTTATGGGTTTGAGTAAGAGGGTCACAGAGGTAGGGTTCCTTTCTCATCACATCACCCAATCACCAAACTTACTACTAATGAAATTAACCTTGATCACCTAGATTTGATAGTATCAGTATCAGGTTTCTCCACTGTCAAGTTTCTCTCCCTACTCTCACTCCCACCTCACTTTCCATACTGTACCCTTTAGAATGATGTCATTAGGCATAGCCCACCCTTAAGGAATGGGGATTATGCCCTACCTCCTTGAAGGCAAAGTATCTATATAAATTATCTGGAATTTTTCTGCACAGGAAATGTATCAATTCTCTTTCAATTTTAAAATTTATTTAATAGCAGTATGCACTCATTGGATATTTATTTAATGCTTTTGGTTATAATCCAAAAATGTTTTGTTTACTTTATTGCTTCAACTGTTTCATTTTTGGCCACTGTGCTCTTGTCTCCTTTGACATAATCATTTATTACATTCTCATTTAAGTACTTCCTTACCTTCTGGCATTTCAAGATGTTCCAGGTTCATCTTGTATAGTTAATGCCCTGGTCCTAGAATCAGCCATTTCTTCAAGGAGCACAGGCTCCTTTTATTGGAAAATAGTCTTAGAAACAAATAACTGGGCTCTAGGTTGTTCATTGTTATTAAGGGATCATTGCCTCTAGGCCCTCTTGGTTGACAGATCAAGGGGATATGTGTGTATATACTAGTGTGTATATATATTATATATATTCATGTATAATTTTACATGTAACTATATGTAACTTTCTGTGTAAATATTAAGCTAAATATGATTTTGTACTAATGCCTTCAGTACCTTCAATTCTAACATATTGTCACACAAATCATGTTTGCCTTCTCTCCTTGCTTGTCTGTAAAACCTATCATTCCAAAAGAAAGAAATCTAGCTCTCATGAGTGTCTTTTAACATTTCATGCAAGACAAGTTTACTGGCAATAAAAAAAAAAAAAAAATCTTTCAGTTTTTTTTTCTTTTTGTCTTTATTTCTTCACTTTTCCATGATAATTTCACTGGATATAAAATTCTCAGTTGGTGTTTTGTTTTGTTTTGTTTTTCCTTCAATGCTTTACATATTTCAATCCACTCTCTTCTTGCTTGCATGATTTTTTTGATAAGTCTGCTTTAATTCTTGTATTTGTTTCTCTATAGCAAGATTGTTTTTTTTTAAATCTGGATACTTTCAAGATATCCTTTTTGTCTTTGGTTTTCTGCAGTTTTAATATGATGTGCTTAGGAATGATTTTTTTTTAACATATTTATCCTGATTGTTGTCTGAACTTCCTAGATCTGCTTTTTGTTTGTTTGTTTGTTTTTGTTTTATATCTGTCATTAATTTTGGACAGTCCTTGGCTCTTGACCATTATTACTTCAAATCTTTTCTTAACTCCATTATCTTTATCTTCCTAACAACAATATGTATGTTGTACCTTTTGCAATTATACCAAGATTCTTGAAATTTCTATTGTTCCTTTTCCATTCTTTTTTCTCTTTTCATGTAATTTGAGAATTTCCTAATAGCCTATTTTCAACCTCACTTACTTTTCCTCAATCATGTGGAGTTTACTAACAAGCCATCAATGGCATTCATCTTTTTCTGTTACAGTGGGGTTTTTTTCTAGTATTTCCTTTTCCTCTTTTCTGCTTTATATATGTTCTGCTTGGCTCACAGAAATTTCAGTTGTCTTTCTATGAGACTAGGAATCTGAGTGATTAAGTGCAATTAAATCAATCAAGTGGACAAATTTCAAATATCTAAACTTTTGGAAATGATCGGGTTAAACATACAGAAAATTAAGCTATCCTTTCTTTAAAAAAAATCACCTTTTCTTTGGTCCATGTAAATATGTTCTTACACCTGCCTTAGTAGGAAGCAGAGTTTAATTTTGGTTGTACATTAAAGTTAGTTTGCCATAATATTTAGTGCCAAGACAAGTACAGAACCACAGCATATGCTAAAATCTAAATCCTGGAGTCACAAGTTGATCAGGGGCTAAATCAGGGTCAAGTACATAATTAGAATTATCCACATTTGAGGAAGGAAATTGAAGAGCCAGAATCTTTGAGTCATTACCAGAACCAAGTCAATTGAATCTAATGTGAACACCAGGTGAAGGAATAAGACTGAAGCAAAATGAGAGTGAAAGAAATTTCTATGAGCAGACTTTGCTGTCTTTCTGTTGTGAAGGCTAAGAACTCCACCAATTCTGGTTCATCTTCATACAGATTAAAGACACAGTGTGGTAAGACTAGTATTGGTGATTGTTGAAGAGTGGGCAAAGCTTACTTAAAACTTTCTTGAAAAAGGCTAATTATAAAGAAACAAATAAATGCAGACACATAATCTATGTGAGAAATCCTAAATGTAGATAACCCAGGTTACAATAATTTTAAACAAATGCTGTACTGTGATATAATTCATTATACTCACTAATGCTGTTGAGTAAGATATATAAACACTTTTGCACACCCTCCCACCAAATTCCTACTTTCTGCCCAGAGTGCACTGCTTTTATAATGTTTCTCAAAGCATTTCTTTTGAAAAGGTTAGCATAAACATGACACATTGGGGAAACTGCAAAAACAACTTTCAACTGCAGTAGTTTATTTCCAACACAAACCACAAGCCATCATTCTTTTCTAAAACTTAGAATTGAACAAAGAAGAAAGGTGTTCAAATACCAAACCTCCAAAATATTCTTGTTTTCTTTGAAATAGCAAGAATAAAACACTTCCTTACAACCACTTGAAACAATAACACGGCAGGAACAGTCATTACAGGGTAAAATTCTTTATAAAAACTATCACTAGACACTCAGCTTAGGTGACCTTATGCAGTGACTCAAGAGCTCAATGATGCCATTTTTTTAATAAACAGCAATGAACCTCTGAGTCTGACAGACTCCATTCCTTTCTCAAAAATTCAACTCCATACTAATGTGAAGCCGACTCTATGCCTCCATTTAATTCTTGTCAAAGGTATCACAAACAATTTGTTTTCTAATGAAAATAACAAAAGAGCCATGCCTCATTCTGCCGGCAATTTTTAGTAGAAAACACAAGAGACTGGAATACTGGCAACTTATTTTCTGGTGGTAGGATTAGTTTGCTGAAAAAAAAAAAAATGTAGAAAAGTGAGATTGGAAGGTGAGCAGAAGTAACTGAGCCCTTGAGAGAAAAGACAAGTCTTTTTTATCTTTGTATCCCTAGTCCTAGTGCAGGGCATTGTGCTCAATTATTGTTTGTAGAGTGAATGAGTAAATGAATGGTCAAACGAGGAAAATCCTCACAACGATGTTTACTACAACACAAGGTAAATACTTTTTTTTACTACAATCATGAGGGAGATGAATGAGGTCAGAGCTTATGGATACACTTCTCATGTTCAACATGTCAATTGTGATAGCACCGATGGGGAAGTCATCCTTTCATTGAATAAATATGTGTTGAGAACACACTATGTTCTAGAAAATTTGCTGGACTTTTGAGACACAGTCAAGAATACTACACACATTGCTCTTCCTTAGGAGAGCTATAATGGAAGAGTATAATGGAAGAGACAGGCATTAATCAAATAATTTCTTAAATATATAATTATAACTTGTGATTATAGCTGGAGGAAAAAAGAAGTATAGGGGACTATGGGAGTGCATATGGGGGCTCTCATCCGGTGAAGAAGTGGTGAAGATGCATCCCTGAAACATGATGCTTAAGCTAAGATATAAAGATGAAAAAGGAATCAACTATGACAGGGTGTAGGAGGGTGGCTGTTGGGTAGGAAGGAAAAAGAAGGTATGAAAACTCTGAGGTGGGTCGGAGAGTCATGGGGAGCACTTGGAGAAGGTGCTTTGTAGACATAGGTACAGACTGAACATGCCAGATGGATCCAAGTATATCTGCCTGAGAGCAGGACAGTCCCAATGTGCCAGACTCCACCCCATTGTCTGAGGCAATGAGACAACTCCCAGCAAGACCAGAGCCAAAATCGTAGTACTGCCTCCTCCATCAAGGCAACCACTGCTTATGCCTAAGCCAGATACAACTGCGATTTCCCATGCTGAGGATTTCCAAGGTCTCACCTGTAACATTCGTCTGTCTTCAGAGAGTGTGTGTGTAACACACAGGTCACGCAGATTGTATCTTTCCTGTTTTTCAGTGTGAAGCCTTTCTTTTCTCACACATTTGCTCAATTTTCTCTATTAGATACCTTGGTAATGGCTCTACCAGACATCCTCTGCCCTGTTCCGACGGGACTTCCATCAAATGTGCAAATCCAACCATGCCACTTCCATGCTTAAGCTTCAATCTTTTTCTATAACCTAAAGAAACCCCAGGTTCCTAGTCAGGCATTTGAACCCCTAATGATGTGGCCCCAGCCTAATTCTACGGCCTCATGTCTGCCCCTTGCTCTATGCAATTTATAATCACATGATGAAAATAATTGCTTTGGAGTCCACAAAAATATGGTGTACTACCTTCTTCTGGTATGTAAATGGCATTCTTCCTGATTAAATTAGCTTTCTCATTCTACTTCCTTGACTGCTTAATTTCACATTTGTTTCCAGATCCAACTATAGTTGTACCTCTTCCAGAAAATTTCCTGATAGGAAAGTAAGGGGACATAAACTGGGGAGGTTAAAAACATGGGCTTTGGATTTAAATAGATAGGATAGTGAATCTTGGATCTTCTACTTATGAGCTGTGGAAATATATTTACCTCTCAGATGCTGATGGTGATGATGATTTTATTATTATTATTAATTATTATTAATTAGAATGAGGACAATTATACCTACGTTCTTCAGTGAGGACTCAAGGAGTATGGCATATAAAGCACTTAGCAGAGAACCTGAAACATAATAAACATTTCATAGTTGGCACTAATAGTCATTTTTCTGTAGTTTGTTATTGTTGTTATTTAGATGATATTCTGTGGGCTCTGACAACACATCTATCTTGGCATTAAACATATGAGACTGAAAATATATGTTTGTACATCCATGTTTCCCTTTACACTGCAAGATCCTTAGGGCACACAAAACTAGCACACAGCAGACTGGAATATAGACACAGCTTATGTCTGTTCAGTCTTCCTCTGTTCTCAAGGAGTAAATAAACTTCTTTTTCTTTCTGACTAAATATCTGTATTCAGATAAAACTCATAACTTCCCAACTCATTAGCTGTGTAGGTGTTAGAAATTCTCCATTAGTGTCAAGGAAATAAAGCCAAATTGCAAAGCAATTAGCCAATTGTATTTGTGTATTTTTTCCTTTGGTTCTTTTTAAATAAAGACAGACTAAATAAATCTCCAGTTTGTCTCTGAAGTTTCTTTTTTTTCAAATGCACAGATTGTATTCTAGGTATAAATAGAAAAATTACATCTTTTCAACTTTTTAAAATATGCTGAATTCAATAAAATTATACTGTGTACTTATCTATGAATTCTGGAACAGATAATAAATGCTTTTAGGACAAACTCTTTGGCTAGTCTAAAATTCTAAAAAGTAATTTTTGTTACTGAAAACCTCAATCTTTTTTTAAACCTTTTTACAAGACTTTGTTAAACATCAATTTTATGACATTATAGGAAACTCAACAGAACTAAAAGTCATATATTGATAACATTTTAAACCACAGAAATAAAAATGTAGTCTCAGAAACTAAAAGGCAAGCCTCTGATATTTTCTCTACAAAATTTTTAATATATATTAGTGTATAGTAGTAGAAGAATACAAATGCCAATTTCTGATTGATATAAAAATATAAGCTTTCCATTTTCTTAGTTCAATGGAAGCAGCTTATTCAGCCCCTTTTTGAGTAGGATTGGGATTAGGTGGTTGGGATGAGAAGCTTTCTTCCCAGAAGCAGAATAAGTATCTCCCTTACCAGTAAGTATCAACTACACAGTTATTCAGCCCTCATTGCCTTTTATGAGAGGGAAAACCTTTTTAAATTTTTTTCTTTCACTCATTATTTGATTTTAATGGATTATTATCCAGATTACTGATTGGCTTTCAAATGTTATTATTACAGAAAAGAGAATGATATATTTTTGTGGCAGGAAACAAAGGACTATGAGCTGGAAAGAGTCAGAGTCTGAAAAATATGGGAGAAGAAAGGGGCACATGAATATCTGGATTCCTCTAACGGGAACATGGTCTCTGAGAAAGGACACTTTGTAAAAGAACCTGGTAATAGGGAACAATATATATAATGCAAAAAGCACTGTTTTATTGTTGAAGAACTTTGTTGAATACAAGTTCTTCTAAGTCATTCATAAGTCATGTTCCCATTAGTCAAAACACTTTGCCAAATTCACCAACAGCCCCCATCAGCCTGTCTCCTAACCAACAACAGGCTAATGCCGTGATTATTTGCTCTGTGAGTCAGCTAACTCTTAAGTGATGCTCCTCTATACTTCATCCTTGAGAAACTGCAAGATCAAATGGGCTCCCAAACACCTGGTGGGATAGGAAAGAGGAGGTCCTACCCCTTGTACTTGTGACTCAAATTGTGATTATGCCCAGGCTCTTACAACTGAGACAGTTGGGAATGGATACTCCTGATATACCTGTGACCTGGTTAGTCACAGATCATTATCATGGAAATTCAGTTTATTTTGTACCTCTAACTATCCACAAAAGATTTTAACAATAGCTCATGTAAAGCATACCAAGAAAGCTGCATTATAAGGGAGATATTCTGTCATTTTTCTTACATGATATGAACATCAGTTGGATTGTATATTGAATAAAAAACAAATTTCTCTACAATTTTAAGGTATTGAAGGGATTATATGGAAGATTTCAGAGAGGGGTCTAAATAACTGAGGTTGAGAAGATTCGGGTATTTCACATGCCAGTTGATTGCCTCAAGTAGAAACGGATACAGTTATAATAGAGACAAATATTTCAAAGAGAATCTTATGATAATAGAATACAACTTTCTGATTTCTGACCTAAATCTTCACCTTCCAGTCCTGGAGAGTTTTTATTGTAACCTTTTTACAGGGTAATGCACTGAACTACCTACTTTTCTCCCTGAGGAATTTTCCTCTCCTCAAATTTGAGAAGCACAAGGGCCAGAACAATTGTGGAACTATTCAGAGGAAGAATGTAAGCTTTTGACAAGTTGACTTTTCTCTCACTTGAAGGGACCAGAGGAAATCAGCAGATAAAAGGAAAATTGATGAAGCTTTTGGCACAGAAAATCATATCTACATACATTGCCTCTCATAGGTCACTCACTTTCTCTGTGTTCTACCTACTACCCAATTTGTTGACCATAAACCACTCCTTAGATAACAATTCTTGGGTAGTCTGCCTGATGACCTAGCTCTCTTGGGCTGCCTGTGTGGTACTGAAAGTTATCTTGGTATGGACAACTGACCGCCAATTCATTTCTACAGAAAAACTAATTTCTCCCTTATTGGACTACAGGTTGACTAAATTGAGCTTTAATGGTTGATTTTAATAAAGGATAGGAGCCAATCTTACTCTAAAGTTTTTCCAATTATAAAAAAGTTTTCTTAACAAAAATGCCCGAATTTAATACTTAATGGTGTTTTATATAACCTTGTCTTCAAAAGTGAAGTTAAATCACAGAAAACATTGCTAAAAAGGATTCACCAGCTTATTCAAGATGGCAGACTGAGCACTCAGTTTTTACTGTCTCTTCTTCCCAAACTCCCTTTGGGATTATAAGAAGTTATGAAAGAAATAAGAAGACTAACTGCAGTAAACAAGAACTCAGTGGGTCAGGATATTTGAGGAAATCTGGAAAATTTCAAGCCGATGGGTTGATATTAATAGAGAAATTCACAATCCAAAACACCAGAGGTAAGGATCTTTACTGAGGGAGCCCTGGAGGCACTGAAATCTGAGCTAATTGCACAAAGGAGAGGTGTGGGACACAGGGCAATTATAAGTGTAATGATTTAAAGAACTCTATTAGGAATAAGAGGGCCAGTTAGGAATTCATGCTTCTATTACCATTTCTCCTCCCCTCTAATGCAAAATGGCAGCTTTTTAGCCCCAAGATAAAAACATAGGAACTGCTCTCTGTAGAAAGGAGATGAACCCATAAAGGTAGACCCAATAAATTTCAAAAGAATGAAATGATTCAGAGTATGTTCTCTAACCATAAAAGGATTAAGCTGGAATTTATTTTATTTAACAATTATTTTTATTAAAAAAAAAAAGAAGATAACTAGAAAAATCCCAAATTCCAAATTCCAAACTCCAAGGTATTGGGCAAGATATTTTTACCTATTCCAGGGTCAAAGAAGAACAAATGCAAATTGGAAAATATTTTAAATGAAAGTCAACAAAGCTATAAAATATTTACACGTGTGGAATATAGCTGAAACAATGTTTTGAGAGAAATTTAGAGGCTTAACTATATGTTTTAGAAAAAAAGGTAAATGTTGAAAATCAATGGTTTAAGCATTCATCACAAAATTTGAGAACAAAAAAGTTAAGTCAAATCCAAAGAATGTACAAGAAAATAAATATCAAAGATAAAAGAAGAAATCAATAAAATACAATGTAAATATACAACAGAGAATACAAACAAAATTAAAAGCTTGTTCTTTGAAAATACCAATAAAATTGATAAACCACTTGGAAAAATATTCAAGAAAAAAATTTAAGTGGCGTGAATTAGCAATATTAGCAATATTAGCAAAATTAGCAATGAGACACAAATAATTCCAATATGAAATGATGATAGGATTATAGTATGACCAACTTTATAATACTCAATTTAAAAATTTTGAAGGAATAGAAAAATTCACTGAATAATACAAGGCTGAAAGGGAAATAAATATAACATCTGATTTCTTCGGTACTTATTACAGTATTGAATCCATAATTTGAGTTCTTCCACAATGAAAACCTCAGAGCCAGATGGCTTTTCTAGGTAACATTTTTCAATAATCCCAATCTTACTCAAAATTATTTCAATAAAAGAAATAAAGGGAAATGATTCCTAACCTTTTATAAGACTATCATAATTTTGATTCCAAATACTGACAAGTATTTTTCAAGAAAAAAAAATATTATTGGCCAATCTTTCTCAGGAACTTAAATACAAAAATGTAGCAAAAATGTATGAAAACACATAAAGGTAATTAATAAAATTTATACACTAGTAGAAAAGGGAAAACATAATTAGATAATTTAATACATGTTCAAAAGGTAAAAAGGCATTTGACAATATTTTACACCTATTTATAATTTAAAAAATCAGAAAACTAGAATAGAAAAGATTTCCCTTAATCTGAAAAAGAATAGCCCCCCCGAAAAAACCTACATCACACATTATGCTCAATGGTGAAATATTGATAACTTTTCCCCAGAAATTGGGAAAAGTAAATGAATACCCATTATCAGTGCTTCTATACCATATTTCAATAAACCAAAGAAAAGAAATAAACAGAATTATGATATGGAGAAAATTATAACATCAGTACTTACAGATGACATTATCATGCAGATAGATAATCCAGAGAAGTCTATAAATTATTAGAATTAATAAATTTAGCTAGCCTGTTAGTTATAGAATAATATAAAAAATCAAATACAGTTCTATATACCAACACCAAATAGTTAGAAAATAAGATTAATAAATTACCATAAAAAAACATTCAATACTAGTCCCTAAATATGGCTGGCTGGACCAGAAGGTATCTATTGCCTATCTGTGGTCTTAATAGTGATAGAATATTTTTAGCTCCACAGTGAGAACATGGGCTACATTTCGTGCAATTATTTTATCTTCATCTTGGTGCCTAGTACGATGTCTTGCGTTCTTTAGGCAATCATGACTGAGGTGCTTTGATTCTTTACTGCATGCAAATGGAAAGAAAAAGCAAAAAAACAAATGGAGAAAGAACTTACACAAATACTTTGTTTTTGTTTCCTTTTTATGGAGTCTCTCACAGTCTTGCCGGGGAGCATGGCAGCAGTCCATCCAGGGACAGTATGTCTTTCATGTAGTCGGGACTGAGAAAATTCCTGTCAGAGGATCAGAACTCCATTCCAAGCTGTTACTGTTAAGCTCTAAAGCAATGGAGGCCCTTACTTTTGGCAACAATCGGCCCTTCTTCCCAAGATACTGACTGCATTTTTTCTGCAATCACAAACTAGAACTGTGGTTCAAAATAGCAAAACACATTTTAAAAAGTAAACTGAAACCATTGAGTGGATTTCATACCTATAGAATCTCAAGACCCCTTGATACACAGACAGGTTTCAGTATCCCATAATGGGAAACGTTTTGTAGGAAAAGGATCCAGAGCAATTCTGATATTCTCTTGTTCAAGCATTCCCTGATCATTTTGTATGGCATTATCGATTTTATCCTAATTTTTAAGTCTTTGATTCACTGGTATTACAGATAAGCTATTCAGCAATTAGCAGAAAGAGTTAATTGTTGAGTATTATTAGTTAGTTCAGACTGCCATAACAAAATACCACAAAGAGGTTGGCTTAAACAACAGAAATTTATTTTTCTCATAATTCTAGATGCTGGAAGTCCAAGATCAAGGGGCCAACAGGTTAGACGTTTCTTCCTGCCATTTTGCTTTGTTTTCACATGGTGTTTCCTCTGTGTGCACTCAGAGACTGAGAGAGAGAGATCTGGTGTCTTTTCCTCTTCTTATAAGGACATCAGTCCCATAGGATTAGTATCCCACCTTTATGATCTTATTTAATTTTAACTCCCTCCTTAAAGGCCCTACCTCCAAATGTAGTCACATTGGGGTTAGGGCTTCAGCATATTCATTTGGGAGAAACACAATTCAGTCCATAATGTTGATATTAGATTACTTTTTTAAAAAAGTGACAATGGAATAAAAAAGGGTTTTTTACATATGGATTTTTAAATATGTTTGGATTTAAAATAGCAAATTTTTAATTCAAAGTTATGAAAGTTTGATAACAAAATTCTAACTTTGTAAGCCATGTTCAATAACATAAACTTTAACGTTAACTAGAGCATCATAAAATTTTTAAAGAAACTTGCCTCAACATTTCTCACATATCTTAGCTAAGTTAAGAGAAATAATTTTCAAGCATCCAGAAGTAATACGTATTAATCGAGAAGAAATTGTTTTAGTGTCAACTTCCTTGAGACTAGTGAGAATTGACAGTGCATAACAATACAGAGAAATAATATTTTTAAATGTTTACTTAAAAACTAAGACTGCGTGTGTGTGTGTGTGTGTGTGTGTGTGGGTGTGTGTGTGTGTCCATTTAGTGTGGGGACCAAAAAACTTTCCAAAAACTTAAAAAATTTTTTTCCTGATTATTTTCATAGAAAAAATTAGTAAAGATTAAATTATGGTTTAGGATCCTCAGTTTAAGCAGCTAGAAATTTGTGAAATATGTTTTAGAAAAAAATTCCAACAGAAATTAAAAGGGGCAAGGGTATTATTTGACTATCTGAAAAACAATGATTTTACAAAACAATTCATGCTCCCAGCATGCCAGAAAAACAAACATTCTATATCAAACTGAATTGGAAAAACTACCAGTGCTCTGGAACTACTTACTGTTTCAAGCTATGGCTCTAACCTGTTGACTAGTAAGAAAATTGCTCGAAGTCCAGTTTTGTCATTATTATAAACAGAAAACTGCATAACTAATGCTTTGATACTTGATATTTTGATTTTTCTGATTCAAATATTGTAGCACCTCTTCAATATTTCTTGAGTAACTTCTAGTTACATCTGATGAAAATTTCCTCTAGGTAAATCGACTATGTAATTTATAGTACTTCAGAGTTAATCTACATTAAAACCATTTTAATATCACCCATCAATGCTCAGACAGAGCCACATTTAATGTCTTTTAACCAAATTGTACTACTGTTTTTGCTGTAGCAACTTCCAGAAAATTTAAATTCCTGAATATCATGTGGAGAAATGTTTTAGGTGGTATACTGATTATGTGCTAAGGGAAATTTGTTATAGGAGGTACTAGTAACTGGATAAATGGTTTTATAACAGCTATATTCTTGTACTTTGTAACTATACTTTCTTAAGTGAAATCATTTTTTTCTGTTATGCTTAACTATTCAATTGTTTTTAGTGATGCTCAAATTCAAGATAAAATGAAGTTGTCATCACTATGAAATTTCAACCTGGAAAATGGAAGAAAAATCTGTTGAATTTATAAAACTGGATTTCAGATGTTTATTCGGGCCCTTCAGAAAATTTTGTTGGTTAGCAAAACAGGGCTCTGTTTAAAGAAAATAAAATTCAGGATAAATAAATCTTTTTCATAAGCAACCTCAATGACTGGTTCTAGCACCAAACACACTATGGAGATTTTTATGAATGCAGATAATACTGTGCTAAATTTCAATCACATATGCATCCTTTTTGTTTTTTTTTTAATCCCTTAATGTGAGTTGTGATCTAGGATGTACTGTTGCAGATAGATGCCAATTTAATGAGGTAATTACCTCAGTTAGGACTTTGTTCTTCTCATGCTTTTGGCACAGACGCCTGTACAACTTGGTCAAAAGTTGCAATTTTGTTTGTTCCACAAAAACGTTATATAAAATAAAAGAATATTGGTGTTGGTGACTGTCTATTGTTTGGGCACTTCTTTATTTCATTCATATTATTTTTCTACCATTTCCTGTCATTCTAATATAAAGTTACTTTGGTCACATTAATTTTCAAATATCTTGTAGTTATACAGGCTGACTAGGAAATATATAACAGTTCTCATTGTTTTGATATCATCCACATTTAAACCATGGTGTAAGATCACAGATTTTTTTTTTACCATGATAGAGAAGCCATTGCATCCCACTATTAAGACTTCCAAAAGAGCATAGAATTTCAAGTGGAAGAAGGGGTACAGCACTACTTTTTCTAACACATTAACTTCTCAGGTATCTTCAGAATTCCATAGCTTTCCTGGCTTAAACATTGTGCCTCTAAGAGCTTTCTTTTTTTTTTTTTTTTTTTTGAACCTAATCTAAACAGACTTTCATCCCATCACTTCACTTGGTCTATAAATATCAATTCAGTACTGATGACTTCCAAAATTCTATTTTTATTTGTTTATTTATTAACTGTCCACTCCAATAGGATCTAATCTACATCAGGCCAGGGACTTTTTCTATATTGTTTATTGCTGTAGTTCTAAAATATAGAAGAGTACCTGGTAAATAATAAATACCCAGTAAATATATTTTGAATAAATTACTTCATTATTTTTCTTTCTGATGAGTATTTTAAGAGACATTCTTGTGCTATTTAGAATTTCCGCCAAATTCCAAGGAAAAAACATTGAAAATGATTACTTTTTACAAGAGATAACCTTCTCCAAAAATACATCCATGGTTTCTAAGAGATCTCTCTGCTTTCTTTCCTAAAGAAGTAACCATTTATTCACACATTCCATGAAAATCTACACCCACCTGACCCACAGAAAGTGTTTGCTGAAACCAAACGGTCCAATTTAAGAATTAAATCTTAATTCAGTCATATAATAGCTGTGTAGATCTTGTAAGTCACATAACATCTGTGAACCTCAGCCTTGCAATCAGACATAAATAATTCTTAGCTTGCAGATATGGTAGAAGAATTAGAGATAATATACATAAAGCCAAGGTCACAGAACCAGGACATATGTCAGGGGCTCAAAAAGAGAAAGATACTTATTTCATTTTATTATTAGTGAAAAATATTTAAATGCTCTTGATAAAACAAAATTCCACTAATTTGCATTAATTGCCTACAGAGTTCAAGGCATTTTGTCAGGCTCTGTAAGGTTGTTTTCTTTTGCTTCTGGAAAGCAGCTATGGTAGGCATGGACCACTGGAATCCAATCTGATTTGATGGAGGGTGTCAGTCTTTGTGGGGGCTGGTTTTCCTCTCTTCTTCAAGTAGGACTTCAGGGGCAGGGGTCCCAAATGAACTGGTGGTGTTTACCAAGATTCTTCTTTCATGTTGAGGCTTGATTTCTAAGTTCTGTTCCCCTTAACTCCTAGTACTGCTGAAAGCTCCCTATGAGCTTTTGTGTTATGTGTTAGCAAATGCCTCCAAGGAAAAAGCTGTGCTAATCCTTGGGCTTACATATGAGCATCCTGTCTCTTCAAGACTCTGAACCCTCAAGTCCTGTTTGCCTTGGTTTTTCACCAGTACTTTCAAACAAATTGTAAAAAAAAATTTTCCCCTAGCTTCTTATTGTTTCCATTGAAGAGTTAATCTGAAATAGTTTACCTACACATATCAGAAGGAATATCTGTAATATTGATATTTATGAATAATATATTTTTCACTATTTTTTTCTCAAGATCATCATTTTCTTTAATAATACCACATCATGCTTAATGTTTGTAAATTGGTAAGTTCACAAAACATAAGCTGAAAGCAGTGGACATGAACTATGCAGTTTAATTTTTTTTTTTTTTTTTTTTTTTAGAAATTCACGTTCTTATTGATTGATTGATTGATTGATCGCTGTGTTGGGTCTTTGTTTCTGTGCGAGGGCTTTCTCTAGTTGTGGCAAGCGGGGGCCACTCTTCATCGCCGTGTGCGGGCCTCTCACTATCGCGGCCTCTCTTGTTGCAGAGCACAGGCTCCAGACGCGCAGGCTCAGTAATTGTGGCTCACGGGCCCAGTTGCTCCGTGGCATGTGGGATCTTCCCAGACCAGGGCTCGAACCCGTGTCCCCTGCATTGGCAGGCAGACTCTCAACCACTGCGCCACCAGGGAAGCCCTATGCAGTTTAATTTCCACCTGAGTGATGATTGTCACCAATTGTAACAGAAGTGTTAAGAGCTCCTCTATAATTTTGCTCTCCTTGAGCTTCATTTCCAATTTTTAAAAAATATTTCATACTCCACACAGGTTGTTAAAAAATGAGGTGGCATTTCACAAGTGAATCAAGGAAGATTTGGGGTAATATTGACCAGGTGGCCTCTGATGGCTGCTGAGGAAAAAGGAGAACGATTTCTCCTCCAAGACTGGGATGGAAATGCATCTCTTGCACAGACAACTTTCAGTGTACATTTACCTGATCTACCTTGTTTACTTAACATGGCCGACTGGCTGTGAGGGCCTTGGTGTCAGACTACATTAGCATGCACGTACATGTAAAATTAATCAACAGACTTAGCAACTCGTTGTGTAGTTCACTTAGAGCCTGGGGTTAAACATCTGTCTGGAGTGATGTTTCCTAAAAGGCTTTATGTAATGGCCAGAGGAGCTCAGAGTAGGCACTTAGTGTGGAAGGAAGGGCAAGACAGGCACTTGAGAGGAAGTGCTGGGTTTCAGTGAACTGACAATCTCACCATCATACCCAAAGTTTACAACCTTAGACTCCAAAAGCTTTTAAAGCTTCTTGCATCTGTGTTGCCTGACTGCCTTTAACATTAAACATTTATTTCCAGGTTACTCTGAACATATGTCTTTTTTCAGAGTATCTTTAATGTGCATGAAAATGTCTGTATCTTTCTGAAATACCTATTCCATAAATCACAACTTTAACTTTGTCGTACTGGGCTGAATGGTTTGGTTTTGCCAGGCTTTGCAACTGGAAAAAGTTGAACCAGTAATGCATTAGATACATTTGCAGTGGTTTAAAGCATCAGCAAGTTTTTGTTTCCTCAATAGTTGACAAAGTTCGTGATGTGTTAGAAGGAAGCATCATATAATTGAAAGAACTTGAGCTTCAGATTCAGTTCTCTGCTCTCCTACTTATTAGCTGTGTGACTGAACCTGCCTCCTTGTCCTTTGAGCTACACCATGCCATCTCCTGAGGGTTATTGCCCATAAATCTCTAGTTGGGGTTACACATATTATGTTCTATTTGGAAGGTGCTCTATAAGCATAGTTACTCTGGAACCAATTCAAGAAATCAGTCTTACTCGGTTGCTTCCATAACTAACAGTCCTAAACAAATTGCGTTCTGTACTGACACTCAACAGACATACAAATAATTAATAGTGGGGGAGGGAAGCTTTAACAGTGACAGAATAACTCCTTTCACTTAGCTGTTTAAATGCTGCTTGGAAAATGTTGCAAAATGATAATCAACTCATCTTAAGACAATTTATTTAGAATACAGAAGATTAGAGACATGCATAGGAGAGATTTCCTGGGGTGAACAGATGCTTCACTAAGTATCAGTCATTTGGAAGTGAGTAATAGTCAGCTGTCACTGAGTTGAATAGCAAGGTTTCTTGTTCAATGTGATGTTTGCACTGAATAAAGGTGCTCTATTAGTGAAATAAAAGAAAAAGTGATTAGGTTTTTGTACAAGTTTCCTTAAATTAGTTTCTTATTAAATAATAGATAGTTTTTCAAACTTAAAATGAACTCAATTTATATATGAGATCTGACAGAATTTTTTTCTGGGAAATAAATGGTCCAGTGGTCACGAGCTTTGAATTTTAACAATATTCTGCTCCTATCACCTGTGACCCTGGGCATGTTAATTAAA
This sequence comes from Balaenoptera acutorostrata, assembly GCF_949987535.1. NCBI lineage: Eukaryota > Metazoa > Chordata > Mammalia > Artiodactyla > Balaenopteridae > Balaenoptera > Balaenoptera acutorostrata. Next base: position 163,691,446 of record NC_080066.1, read on the forward strand.
CTTCCAGAAAATCAGTTGCCTCATCTTTAAAATGAGAATTATAAAGGAGATTAACTCTCAAAACAATTTCTTGCTCAAAGCGTAGATGAAAGACCGTGCAATATTTAGATGATTTGCTGGCTTGGTGGTGAAGCAGCTAATTGGAATTTGGGAAGACAGCCACAGTCAGGCATTATTAATAGATCTCAGGAGTAGAGATGAACAAGGTAGATTTGAGTCTCTGCTAGGCAGAATAACCCCCCACACAAAAAAATGTCCAAGTCCTAATCCCCAGAACTTGCAAATATGCTACTTAACATGGGACTTTGCAATTGTGGCTAAACTAGGACCTTGAGGTGAGGAGATTATTTTGGGTTATCCAGGAGGGATCAATGCAATTGCAAGCGTCCTTAAAAGTGGCAAAGGGAGACAGAAGAAGTCAGAGTGATGTGATATGAATAGGATTCCACCTGTCGCTGCTGGCTTTGTAGATGCAGGAAGGAGAACACAAGCAGGAACATAGGCCGAATTCAAAGATGCAAGGAAATATTAATAGATTTTCCCCTTAAATCCTCCAGAAAGGAAGGTATACCAACTATCACCTTGATTTTAGTCCAGTAAGACAGTGTCACACTTCTGACCTACAAAACTGAAATTAATAAATTAGGGTTGTTTTAAGCCACTAAGTTTGAGGCAATTTGCTATAGTAATAATAGAAAATTAATACAGCACTTAACATGATAAGCAACACACAAAATCTTCTCTATAAATGAAGGAAGGTTTAGATATCCTGGGTGAATAAATGAATGAGTAATGAATGAATGGATTACTATGATAAACACCCATATAGTGCTTCCTGAAGAATCTGGTTAAATGGACCAAGGGCCTTTCAATTTCATAGTCTTTATGAATCCTGTGAATCCACACTCAAGTTTCTCCTTTTGGGGAGGATATCTAACTCTTAAAAGCTCACTTCTCTGCCCATCAGCATGTGTGTTTCTCTCCATAGCAGATGCACTGTAATGCAAATACTAGCCCACAAGACTATCTAGAATGGGAGTTTCTGGAAAGCGGGATTGTGTCAACTTCATTACTATCATCCCAATGCCCAGCACAGAACCTGGCTCAAGTAGGAATGCAATGGACAGTGGATAATAGAATGAATGGAATGAAGGAGGAAAACCAGGGAATGACTGAGAGTTCCATTTGTTCATCTCTGAATCAAATGCTTTGGAAAATTTAAACATTGTTTAGTCTTTGCCCACACATAGCACATGCTAATTCCTTCCCCAAGGGAGGAAACGTAAGGTCCAATCTAGTCACTGTATCTACTCAAAATCCAGGATCTCCTGAACTTGAACAGTCCTCTCCATGTGGTCTCACCCGGATTCCCTGTGCTCTGGCTGCCCGCAAACTGAAAAGACCAAGTTTCCCCAACCACATACAGAATTATATATACAATATAGAAGAGGCATTATAAAGAGAAAGAATGGGAGACTTACTAGTTGTTCTTTTGCAGCAGTTCTGAAATCCCACTGGGGGAATACTATGAAAGCCTTTGACCCCAGAAGAGTAGAAATAATCTTCGTGGTCCTGACTCTATTCTCTGGAAGTTCTGTCTTATCTATCATGCTCCATGGCAATGTCTGAAGCAGGAATAATGCTCTTCGAAGACACTGAATATCTTTAAAAACCAGCTTTCTGTACCTGGAAGTTCAGAGGACCAAAGTTTGTCATAAATCACAAAAAGCCACATAATTTTCAGTTTGCCCCATGGTTTATTTGGCAAAATTACTCCTTCAGAAATTTTGTAGGCTTCTAATATATTTAATTTCAGTTATATATGTTAATAATCATACTTAAATTGTTACACATAGTCTCAAATGTAATTTATTTCTTTGTTTCCTCACCTCTATGCCCTAACTTTTAATTGTTTCTAAATTGAAGCTACCAAGATTCAGTGGAAAGGCTAAGGCTACACAATTAGTCATCTTTGCTGCAAACTGCATTTTCCATCTCTTGAGCTAAAATTCACATATAATAAGTTTACCAATAGTATACGTACAATGTGATGATATTTACAAAATATGCAATTGTGTAACTAATGCCACAGTTATGACATAAAAGATTTCTGGCACACCAAAAAGTTTCCTCATGTACCTTTGTAGTCAACCTCTGCTTCATGCCCGGCCCCAGGCAACTGCTGATATGCTTTCTGTTACTAGAGATTATTTTATTTTGTCTATAATTTCTTATAAAATGAATCATACAGTATGTGCTCTTTTGTATCTGGCTTCTTTTAATCAGCCTAGTGATTTTGAGATTCTTCCTTGATACCATGTGTATCAGTAATTCATTCTATTTTTTGCTAAGTAGCATCTCATTATATGGATACATCAAAATGTGTTTATTATCCTCTTGATGGCTATTTGGGTTTTTTCCAGTTTTGGGTTGTCATGCTGTATGACCTATGACCATTTGTGTGCAAAGTTTTAGGGGAACATGTTTTCATTTCTTTTTGATAAATACGGCACCTACATGTTTGACTTTACAAGAAACTGTCAAAGTGATTGTATGATTTTACATTCCCACCAGCAATTTATGAGTTTCAGTTATTCTTTCCAACATGTGATTTTGTCAGTCTTTTTAATTTTAGCTATTCTGGAAAGTGTGCAGTGATTTTATTGCGATGTTTATTTCCTGTTAGTGATTAGGCTATACGTCTTTTTATGTGTTTTATATATCTTCTTTTATCTTCTTCTATAAAATGTTTCTTCAAATATTTTCCCCCCTGGTTGTTCTTATTGAGTTATAGAGTTCTGCATATACAGTTTTGGGGGGAAAAAAATGTCCTTTGTCAAATTTTATATTGTAAATATTTTCTCCCAGTTGGTGACTTGCCTTTAAATACCCATAAAAGAGTTCTTTGTCGAGCAGAAGTTTTGATTTAGTTAAGTCCAGTATATCAGTTTTGTCTTTTGTGGTCTGTGTTGTTTGTGTCCTATCAAAGATATCATTGCCTTTCCCAAGGTTACAAAAATTTTCTCATGTGATTTCTTCTAAAAATTTAATTGTTTTAGCTCTAACATTTAAGTCAATGATCCATTGTGAATCAACTTTTTGTGTATTCTGAAGACTAAAGGTAGAAATTCATTATTTTGCATACGGATGTCAATGGTTACTTCACTATTTTAACAAAAATATGAATATCCTTCTTCCATTGAATAATCTTGGAATAATGTTGAAATATCAATAATACATATTGAGATTTTCTATTTATATGTCTATTTTTAGAATCTTCATTCTGTCTCATGTGTCCATCTATATGCCAACACCACCTTGTTTTGTTTACTTATGTTATATTAAGTCTTGATATGATGTATAGTAAGTACTCCAAATTGGTTTTTATTTTAAAAAATTATTTCTGACATAGGGTTCATTTTCATTTCCACATAAACTTTTCAATAATCTTGTCTAAAAATTCTACCAAAAGCAAAAACAAAAACAAAAAAATCCACCTTAGATTTTGATCAGGATTGCCCTGAGTCTATAGATCAATTTTGTGAGAATGAACATCCTAATACTATTTTGTCTTTCAATCCATGAATATGGTATATATTTCCACTTCTTTTGGTCTTAAGTTACCTGAGCAATGTTTTGTAGTTTTCAGTTCACATGTCTTGCTTATGTTTAATTAAATTTCAATGTGTAAGGTTTTTGTTTTGTTTTGTTTTCAGCTTCCTTTTCTTACCTTTAGTATAACGTTGAATAGAAGTGATAAAGACAGGCATCTTTGTCTTTTTCCTGATCATAAGAGGAAGGAAAGCATTCAGTCTTTTACCATGAAGTGTAATGTTAGCTATAGGTATTTTTGTAAATGTCCTTTGTCAATTTGGAGACCTGCCCCTTACCTTTATTTTTAGATTGTTTTTTTATACCTTTATTTTTAGATTGTTTTTTTATGAGTACGTGTTGAATTTTGTAAGAAATTTATTGAGAGGATTATATAGTCTTTGTTCCTTAATTCCTTTCTCACTCTCTTTCTCCCTTCCTTCTTTCCTTCCTCCCTCCCTCCCTCCCTCCTTCCCTCCCTTCCTTCCTTCCCTCCTATACTTTCTTCAGTTGTCCAGTTGTTTAAGGAAAAATAATAAATTGCTCTCTTATTACTTCACCTTTGCTGGAAAGGATTTTTTTTCTTGTACATAGCTGTTTTAATATGATTTTTGTTACTTAAAGTTTTTTTCATCATATTATCCCCCTGTTTAGGGGTCAGAAGCAGTTAGCATTCCCACAGAGAGAGTGTCTGAATTTCCAGACACTTGCAAAATAGTTAGTTCTTTCCTATATGTGTTTATTTTTTTCTTGTCATACAAAAAGGTTCAATAGTAGCCAGCAGACACTAATACCCTGATTCTTCTCAATCTTTTCCCCACAGCTGCCAGTACAGTAGACACGCGATTTTCCCCCAGGAAACTGCAGGCAAGAGTTTTACCAAATGTTTGCCATTATGTAATATGGATCATCATCTCTTCAGCCTCTGATAACAGCTTTATTACTTCTTGTTTCCTGTATGCTAAGCCTTTGCCACATGTTTTAGATTTTTTATTACAAAGCATGTCTCTTGAGTTTATCCTAGGCATTGACACCCAGATGGCAGTGGGAAACAGAAATGAGCGAGAGAGAAGGCACACTAGAAGGGACACATCCATTCTACTCACATTCTACTGGGGAAAATTAGTCCCCTGTCATACCTGTGTACAAGAGAGATTTATTTAACTTTGTAGTTAGAAAACAGAGAATAGATTTAATGAACTATTAGTCCATCTTCCGTACAGTGCTATAACTTCTTTTCCTAAGGAAGTTACCCTGTAAATGCACACTGACATAAGTCTTGTAAGGACTCATGACCAAGTCCTCCAGTATGTGGAGGAGGGTTAATGTCTAAATGTCAATTCACTAGACAAATACTAGAAAATAAACTGACATTAGGAGAATTTGTGGACTTTGCTAAACCTTATCAGCTACAAAACTGCTGTTAGATTTGGGAATAGACTGATGCTGTTTGACTGAAAAAGTACATAATTTCATATCAGTCTGAATCCACCAAAATGGATAAAATTCTCAGAGGTTTTGGATTCAATGTGTTAGCTTGAGCAGCTGGGGATAGTAACAATTGTTTGGTTATAATTGTTCACTCATTTAGTATAATTGTCTCATACTAAATGTAGTTGAGATGTGAGCATTTTAAAAATAATGCTGGTGAAGTACTCCACATAATCAGGAGAGAGTGAAATGCTGGAGTGAATATGTCATTCATGACCCTCTCTATCCTTCACGAAATCCCAGCAGACCCAAGGTTGTGAGAAATACATCAGTGAAGGGAGCAGCAGCACATTTAAATAGTGATTAGTGGTTGTATTTGTCATCTGAGATACTGATGCAAAATGTTATGGGTGAAATGAGTCCATTGTTTTTAGGGGGACTGGAAGAATCCTGGAATGGCTGCGCAGAAATGGAAGTACATAAACAGAAGTTACTACGAGAGGAAAAGGAGTTGCCATGGAAATCAGAAGGGTCCGACATGCTGGAATATTTAGCAGTTTAACTGATCTTTGGAATACTAGAGCTCAGATATATAGGCAGTGTAATATATTTAATTATCATAGCTGTAACAAAGTCTCAAGATTTATATAATTGCTAGCCTGCTCTAAGACATCATGATAGTGAGTTGCAACTCCTCACCAAATGGTCAAACTTGAGTAACTTCACAGATCTCAAGCCATTTGAATGAAATAAGTCTGAGTACAGTTGAAGAAAGACCTTGTGAAGAATATCCACCATAAGTATATGTCAATAATATTACTCTCAACTTTCTCTGAAGGGATTTGTAGCCATTTGCCACAGTTAACTGTACACAGAGAAAATAGAATCACCCACATTGTTATTAGTTCTTCATTTATTAGACATTGGTTCTGAGCTAACACCAAAACATAGAGACCCAGCACTTTCTTGTAGTTTACTGGTGAGAAATGGAACTAATGAATAACTGGTGAAAGTGTAATTTCATTCATTCATTATTTTGGTCTTTAATTTGACAAGTAAACATTGAATGCCTAATATCTCTCTAGCTGTGTTTTGTGTCTAGGATACAGAGGTGAAAAAAAAAAAAAAAAAACAACAGGAAAAAGTATTCCCTGGTAGCCTGGAGAAAAGAAAAAAAGAAACACCAGATGTAGACACAACAACTAAATTGTATTTTAAAAATCTATGAGTGAATTAAAATAGTATAGAAACATAGAGATACTGGCGATGCTGTGAGTCAGGAAGGGGGATACAAATTTAACAAGGGTGATCAGGGTTAAAACATCAAGCAAAAACCTGAAGTATGTGTAGGCCGTATTCTTGTGGTTATCTGCGGAGAATGAATTACAGGTAGAGTTGAGCCAATGCAAAGACTGTAAGATGAGACCTTCCCTAATGTGTACTAAGAAGAGTATAAAAGCCAATATGGCTGCGTCAATACAGTTAAGGAAAGAATAGTAGAAGATTAGGTCTGATGACACTTGAATTTCTCAGTAAGATAGAGAAGCTTAGGAATGAGTTGATTTGGGTAAAGACATAATCTGACCAATGTTGCCATTGGATACCTCTGGCTGCTCTGTTATGCACAGACTTTGTGGGGTTAAAGTATAGAATCAGGGAAATCACTGAAGAGTTTATTGCAGTTAACCAGGCAAGAGATGATTGTGGTTTGGACTATGGTGGTGGCAGTACAAGTGTTGGAATAGTTTCTATTTATCTTGAAGGTAAAGTTAATAGGATTTCTCAAAAGAGAGTCATCAAAGATGATACCAAAGTTTCTGATCTAATCAAATTGTAGGAGGGAGCTGCTATCATCCAAGATGGGAAATGCTGTGCTTGAAACTGGTTAGACAAGTTAAATTTGAAATGTTATTGAATTATACAAATTATGATTTTCAGTGGTTGGATATATAAATCTGTAATTCAGGAGAGAAATCCAGAAGGAAGAATTTCATATGCGCTATATTCAAAGCCAAAAATCTGTGTGAAATTATAAAGGGAGTGAGTGTGACTAGCAAAGACAAGAGGCCCAAAAAATACTTGGACCTAGACTATTTCAAATTAAACTTCCTTTTTTTCCCTTTTCTTTAGTTCCTGTGTATATAAGTGGAAGAGGTATTAGCAAGTGGCAAAAATCTCTATATTGGATTCACCCATGGAATAAGAACTGGTATGACAGGAAGGGCTGAATGGAAGAGTCTGCAAAGTAATCCCTGTTCCAAAACCAATGAATCAAAAGAAAAATCACATTTCAGCAGTGGCATGTCACACATTTTTTGGCTATGATCAAAACTTGAAAGATGCAGAAGTTGTGACTACCAACAAAATACTATTTAATGCTACAATTTGGCCAATGCAGAAGACTTTGAAAAATGGCAGTGGGTTAGCATAAGCTTAACCAGGTAGTAATTCCAAATGTGGTGATTTTAGATGTTGGCACAAATGAATATACAATCTCTAGTGCTTAGTATTGATATTTTAATAGAAAAATTAATTTTTTCTTTTATCTCTAATTCAATAAATAGAAATAAAGGTCAGAAGGTTTTTATCTCTGTAAGGCACCTTCTCTTTGCTATACCTCTTAGATAAATTCTCCCAATTTGCACCATATTTTAGCCCACAGAGATCTTGATCATCACTCCAAACTTCACCACATTTGTGACCTCATACTTACAGGGTATATAGAGAAAGAAAAAAACAAATAGCATAGATGCTTTCATAAGACGTGTACATTATTGAAGATGGGGGATAAATTCCATACAGCCAAGAATACTGGTTGATTAGATAAATATTTTGAGAGCTAGCTGGATCAATCAGTTGATAGATTAGATATGGCTTACTTATAAATAAATATAAATTTTGATGCAGATAAATAACTGAAGATACTATGCTTGTTGCTATAGTAAAAGTACAAATAGGACATAATTTTTTTTTTTATTTCAACGACTCAGAACTTAGAACCCACAGTATCCTCAGACATATTCAGAACAACATTATGGATATATTTCTTATATTAAAAAATAAATTCAGCTTGGAATTCAAAAGTGTTGACAGGCACAATCAACAAAAGACAATTATCTAGACGTTGATGTAAAAGTTTTGAAACTTTAAAGACAAGTGAGCTGCCAGAAATAAAAGAATAAGAAATAAAAAGATAAATAATATTTTATCTCAATGCCAAGCCCATGTGAAAGAAGAATGTAGGGGAAGCTAAATAAATATAGTTGAATTTAAATCAATATAATTTGGCCAAAATGATTTTTTACTTTAAAAGAAGTAAGTGAATATATTTCAAATCTAGGAACAAGAATAATCTGCCAGCCAATAATCTCTATGGCAAAGCTCCAAGCAAGAGATAATTAAGAACTTAACAATATAAGTTATGCAAAGATAATTAGCTTTAAATGTTAGCATAGACTTAGGTTTGTTAAGCAAAATGTATTAATACAAATAAATCTATTTAGTGTGACAACATACAAGCTTATCCTTCAAAACATTTTTAAGCAAGAGATAATAGAGGAAGATATATAAGGTTTAGGAAATAGTGTTAAGCTACTTCTTCAGTCTTCCATAATGTGAATTAAAAGATTTACCTAGAAAAATATTAGTGAATAAATAAAACACTATAACTATCACAAGTTATTTTAAAATATTTGTTAAAATATTGAGAATGACTAGATGATGTACTGTAGCGTATTTTAAGAACTATACAGCAAAATAAAAATTTGAAAACTAAAAACAAATTTGCATACTGCAAATTAAATAACTATTTTCATGTTCTTCATGTTCTGCATGTCCCATCTGCTTCTGGACCTATGTAATTATTCTAGTTCAAGGAAATAAATGTTTAATGTCATTAACTGCCAAATAAATTTATAAAAAGAAATAAGAACAACTAAAGGTAAATGTCTAGCATTGTTTAGGATTTTATATACACATACACAACACACATAAGCACACACATATGCATGTGTATGTATATATATATGTATACACACATATATATGCATACATGCAAATTATATACACACATATAACATGTATGCATATATAAGGTAACATGTAAATAACCTTAACTTCCTTATAGAAATATATGGGTCATTGACTAGATTTTTAAAAATTCAAAAGTACTCTGTCTATAAGTAGAAAACATCAATAGACTAGAAGCAAAAGGATAATCTAGACTTTACCAGGCTTGTGTGGATAACAGAATTAACAATAGTTAATGTATCTATTCCAAACAATATAGCATTGAGAAACCTTAAGGAAAATGGTAAGAAAAGCCATTTGAAATTGCAACTTCAAATTAACTTATTTACCTGTATTATTAGATCAATATATTAAGGAAATGCAGTAGAGAGGGTGAGACTGAACTATAACAGGGTATTGACCTGTTAACTCATAATAACATTATATTGGGAGAAACGTGCTGGATGTAATAAAATAAGTTGAGTTCATAAATGATTGAACAACTGAACCCAAAAGGCTTTAATTAATGGATTGAAATCAAAATTAAGGGAAGTTTCAAGGGACATCCCCAGAACACTTTTCTCTTCCCTGTTTGATGCAACAGTTCAAATAAGTTTAAAAATGGCATGCTTATCAAATTTGAAGGGCAGTAGCAGTTGGATGACAGAATCAGACTCCAAAAAACATGCATTTGCTCAACATTATTTAAAAATTATATTTGATAGAATCACTCATGCAAGATGGATTTTAATAAAATTCCTAATATGTTATTACACTTGGGACCAAAAGGTCAAATGTATAACTATGAGGCTTGTAAAAATGACTTAAAAGGTTATCTGAAAGAAATGTTAAGCGTTGTGGTTGACAGTAAACTCAGTATCAGCCAACAGTGTCTACAGGAACCAGGAAATCTAATGTAAGCATAGGCTGCACTTAAGAGCCAGAGTAGATTGAAGTGGCAAAGAGATCAATTTTATGGGCTTATATATAAGTAAAGTCCAAGAATAATCAAGAAACATAATAAAATACTGTAAAAGTTACTAAAATAAATTTGAAAAGACAAAGGCCAATGGATTCCCTGAAGAATGTTTACAAATATTAAAAGAATAATCTCTGTATTCCATAGCTGTTCCAAACATATGTGTGTATATAAATTAGTAAAAAAATAGCCAAACTAACTCAGAAAAATGAGTGGCACACCATTCATGAATTTAAATACAGACTAAACATAATTTATACATTACATTAAAGTATAACTCAGTGGTTAAGTACTTTTAGTGAAGAAAGACATGTTTAGTATGTATAAATTTTCTGCACCACAAACAAGTAAAATAAATGTTTTATATATATACATATATATATTTATATAATTCTGCTCTGATCTCCATTGACCTGGCTGGAAGAAATTCATCTCAGCAATGTTTTGGGGGTTTCTCTCCTTAGAGAGTTGGTGGAGGAACAGAGACATAAGTTGTGAAGAACATTTCGAGACGTGTCTTCTGGGTTGTAGTTTCTCCTGATCATGGCTCATGGGCTCATTGCCCAAACATCCACATTTCCTTTAAGGTCCGTGGTTTCACCGCTTCCTTGCGAGGCTTTTGCAAGGATTTTTCAATGGTTCCCAAGATCTCAGTTTTAATTATCTGAACTGTATGTTCTTCCCTAACAAATTGCCATTGCTCTTAGATACCACGTGTTGAAGCAGACAATGGATCTGTCCCATTTAATGACATTCCTCTAAATCCAGTTATTTTCCTCTTAGGAAAAACTGAGACATTCCTTCAGTCCTTCCAATATTGGCCTAAATATACCACTTTCTAGCTTTAAAATCCTCTGTTCTTGGCAATTTGGCATCATCATTCTATGACCCTATTTTTCAAATAAAGAAAAATACTTTGTGACATTTGCCTTCTCAGTACTTGGAAATTTTTCCTTCAGAATCTGCAACTCTATAGTTTTTATCAACAGGTAACTCTACTTTCAAGATCTTAGAGAAAAAGCCCAAAGACTTGATTTGGCAAACTTCTTAGGTGAGTAGTGGGTAAACTATCTATTAGCAAAGTGATCTTTAAATATATGTATCTGTATAAATAAGAGCTCAATATAAAAATTCAACCGCATGATGATAACCATCAAGAAATGATTAACTTAATATGTCACATAAGATGTATGTATTTCACAGGTATTACACTATAATTTGATTGTCATTTGATATCATTCTACATCTGTTATACGGTAAAATACTGTAAAAGCCCCTGATATTTCTAAAGATGTATAAAACAAAAATATACATTAAGAGAATAAGAAATCATTCTATTCAGTGAGCAAGTGCCAGTAATTCGTCTTAAAAACAAGATGTAGGTTATTTAGAAAACAACCCTGTCATTCTTTTGGTATTGTATTGGGAATTCATGCAAAAGCTATAATAGCAATAATAATAATAATAATAAAGTACAAAAATACAGTAATAAGAAACAAAGAATTTAAAAAAAAACTTTTTTTGCAGATGATCACTGTATATGAGAATATCCAGGAAAATCAACAAAAATTACTAGAGGAAAAATTTTTAATTAAACTGCAGTGTACAAATAATGTTTATATAGAAGAATAATGACAATGATATCAAAGAAATTTGTATTCATTTCCTGTGGCTCCTATAACAAATTATAAAAAAGTAGATGACTTAAAGCAACAGAAGTTTTTTTCCTTTATATTTCTGGAAGCCAGATACAGGAAATCAGTATCACTGATCCTAAATCAAGGTGTCAGCAGGGCCATATTCCATACAAAGGCTCTGGGGAGAATCTACTCCTTCCTTGCCTCTTGCAGCTTCTGATGGCTGCTGGCATTCCTTTGCTTGTAGCCAAATCACTCCAAGTGCCTCTGTGGTCACATTACTTGCTCCTCTTCTGTCTATGTAGTAAAATCTCCTGATAATTTAAGTCCTTGTGGAATATTGCATAGAAATTGACAAATTGTTAGTAAAATTAGAAAAGTATATTAATTTAGTCAATAATTAACACATCATTTTTAAAATTAATGATGACAAATTTACCATGCCAGCTTTTAAAATACATGTAAAATTTTAATTACCACAGTTTTTTTTTTTTTTTTTTTTTGCAGACTTGCGTTATTTTATTTCGCTCTTTCCAGTCTGAAGCTACTATGTATCATGGGCATTTAGAGTTCTACAAATGACACTTTCAAAAAATAAAAGACCAAGACACGCAGAGTGAGATGCATGGTAGACACTAACCAGAGGCGAGGGGAGCTGGCAGGGGCGGGCCTCAAGTCAGGGGCCAGGTGGCTTCCACAGGGCTCCTGACTGAGCATGACGCCCAGCTTCCTCCTCCTGAGACCCAGGAGTCCACTCAGGAGGGGAGAACTGATCACACCAGGGGCTCTGGCTGAGGCCGTGAGGGGCCCAACACCACCAGGTGAGGACACAGGCCTGGGGCTGGGGCACACTGGAGAGAGGCGACCAATGAGAGCCCCCTGGTAAGGTGGGGACAGACTCTGAATTTGGGGAGGTGCCTCACCTGCCCTACCACTAGTGAGCAGACAGGGCACTGAGGCTCGGAGATGCTGTCTCAAGAGCTCCCCACAGGACCCCTTGAAGACCACTCATGGCTACAACCAAGCTTGCCTGGGGCTGCTGCAGCAATAACATTTCATTAAAAAACCCAAAAACCAAAAAACACGGATTTGGTCATTTTTCTGCTTCCAGTCAGGCCAGAGTGAAAGAAACGAGACTGTAGCCCCTGCACCACAGCAGGATGGGCAGAGGCCAGGCCCCAGCGGCCACCAAACCAGGTCTGGTCCACGCACAAGGGGCAGGCGCCAGCCCCCTCCGGTCCCGCAGGGATGGTGCACCAGGGGCGCCACCCACAGGCTTGGGGCAAGAGCTTGGCTCCTGGGAATTGGGGGAAGGGCAGGCTCAGGAGGGGACAGGGGATTCCAGTTACACACCCGCCACTCCCAGGGGCTCGGGAAGGCCTCCCAGCCCTCCACTTCTCCTTGGCCTCTCCGGGGAAATAAGTCTGAGAGTCGTCTGAGGTCAGAAGAAAGAAGTTCTAGCCTCTCTCAGGGCAGAGAAGAGAGGGCAGAGGGATCCGAAACCCCTCCAAGGACCGGGTCAGAGCCGCTGAGCGGCCCGGTGGGAGGCCACATGGGACAACAGGTGAGGGCACTGTTTTCTCTGGGTTTCCAGTTTGAAAGGTAAGGGGCTTCGCCCGCAGCGGAGCCCACCTGGAGAAGAGTGAACAGGAGGGGTCTGGGCAGAGAGGAGAAGGGGAGGCAGGAGGCGGGGCCTAGTACTCCCGCAGTGTGTGTGGTGTGGTCCACGGCGTCAGCGCAGGCCCTCAGGACCCCCCGCGTGACTCTCCTTCAGGGAGTGCCTGCCCACCTTGATGACCAACTTGTTGCCGCAGAACTCGAAGAGGAAGTCCACAGGGGTGTCGCTGCTCCTGGTGACCGAGGAGGCGGTGCCCACCATCAAGTACTTGCCCGTGGAGTCTTTGATGTTGTAGGCGCCGTCTCTGAACTCCAGCGGGAAGACGTCTTAGCTGGAGCGGTTGGCATCCAGGATACCCGTGACCTTGCGGCAGCCAATGAAGCCGTGGTCCCCGCGGAACACGATCATGAGGCTGTTGATCAGTTTCATGAAGAAGAGCTCCGAGTCCCCTGCTGTCTCCACCAAGGCAGCCAGGTGGCCATTCTTCCTGGCCGTCACAAACTTGCCATTGGACGCACGCAGTATAATCCTCTGATCATGCCACTCGATGTCAAAGTAGCAGCCGGTGTCCTTGGCGGAGGAGGTGGACGGCACACCCCCGGTGGCTGTCAGCATCCAGTACTCGCCCGAGTGGGTGCGGAAGGCGCGCTTTTTGGCAGAGCGGTCCATCTCCAGCTGGAAAATCTGTTGGTTGGTCTCTTCATCCTGACTGGCCGGCAGGTCCACAGCCTGGCTCGTGGACATGTTCCTCTCGTCGGCCGCCTGCAGCACGACCTGGGCTCAGCTCTGCTCCAGGGCGGAGAGCTCGTCCTTCCCCACCTTGGTGGCCTTGCCCTGATGGCGCCAGGTAGTGGCCCTCGCAGTCGCGGAAAGCCACCTTGCCGGAGCAGAGCTCGAGCGCGTAGCCGGTGGCGGGCTCGGGGTCCCAGGTGTAGCGCTGGTCCTGGAAGGCCAGCGTGATAGGCTAGTTGACGCCCCAGGGCACGTCGCGGTCCACTGCGATCTTGTCCGCCAGCCGCGCGCTCAGGTGCGCGTGGCTCTTGCGGGCCACGCTGCAGATGTTGACCTGCGGGCGCGTGGCGATGTGCACGCTCCCCTTGTCGGCCGGTGAAGCGGTCCGAGCGAAGTGCGACAGGCGGTCCTCCGTGCCGCCAAAGCAGAGCCGCCGGTGTCCTTCGGACTGCAGAGACCTGCAGCCGTCGTCGTCATGCGCCACGATGGGAAAGTGCTGGGCACCTCGTGTTCGCAGGTTACGTTGCCATCCTTCTCCGCCGCCAGGTAGCTGCCCGCTGCCCAACTCATCGGGCGTCTGCACCAGCATCCGCATCTGCACCTTCTTCAGGCTGCTGGCCCACGGGTTCACCTTGAACCCGAACGTCTCGGCCGTCAGGTACTTGTTGCTGCAGTTAATGAGACCGAACTGGATCGGCGGGGCCTCGGCAGTGCAGTTGGCGGTCAAGGTGGCGGCGAACTGGAGGCCCGTGCAGCCAGGGAGGTCGGTGGCAGGTTCCCGCGGTGGCCCCCTGCTCCTTTGTTCAGCTACCTCGGCCGTGCGCGCACCCTCAGCAGCGCTCTACAATCACCACAATTTTTTGACATAATATTAAAAAGAATAAAAATGTCCAGTGGAAAGAAAGCTAAAAATTGACTGCATAAATTCCAACGATGATCAAAAAGGAATACAGAAATATGAGTCAGTATGTTTTCATAGGCTTTAAATCTGAGTTTAAATATTAATTAATTAATCTCTTCCTTCATTCCACAAGCTGATATAAACTGCAAGGGATATACCTAAATAGAATCAACTTGTCAAATTAAAGAAAAACACAGTGTAATATTTATTCCAAATCAAAAGAAGTTTGATCAGTGATGAGAGAAATGAGAACGTTAAAGCTGTGATGGGTAGTTTAAGTGTATCCTTCATAAAGTTCCATAGTAAAATTGTGCCAGGAATATTTTCAGACGCAAATAATAGAAAACCCCACCCAGAATGACTTAAGCAATAGCGGTGTTTAATTATCTTAAATAAAATGAAGTCTGGAGATGGGCAATCTAGAGCTGATACAGCTCAATAATTTTACCAAGGACATTCTTCTACTCCGTTGTCTGAAGCTGGTTACTTTTTTTGACTACAGGCATATTGAAATGTGGTTTCCAGATGGCTGCAACACCTCCAGATATCATGACTGTATTCAAAGTAAATAATCATGGGAGATGCTGATAAAAATGGGTTTTTCCTCAGGTGGTTTTCTTTCTTTTTTTTTTTTTTCCAACAAAAGAAGAAAAATAATTCCAAGAAGTTTTTTTCAGAAAACTTTATCTTAGTCTCAGTAGTAAGAAATGGGTGATATGGCCACTGCTGGATGAAAAAATGGATATCTGGCAAAGAAGAAAGTAGGTTTAGATAGTCATTACCAATCCCTGGAGTTGTGCAAATAACAGACTGGCATGCTTTATCTGGGAAGAATAGGTAGTATGTCTACTGGTTAAGAACCAGACTGTGTGCAACATAAACCTATAACATTAATGTAGCACTTGGTGGATAGTATATGATGATAAAATAATAAATTAATGCGAATATAAGCAAACTCTATGATGCTGAAATACACCTATTAAATCAACAGAGGTAAGTTAAGATGGTGGTGTCCACTCATGCATTCATTTATTCATCCATTTAGCAGCTCATTACTGATTGTTTATATCAGGCACTATGCTAAGTCCTAGGTATATATTAATGAGTGAAATCATCTTTGCCCTGGTAAAGCTGAAATTTAATGGTTGATCTAGTAAAAACTGTTTAAACTCTGGGTAACCGAATGTACATAATATCATTGGTAGCATTTAAAATAAATTGTTGCAGTTTCCTCAGAGATAAATCTTGAAACTCTTAACGTCTGTAAAACTATAGGGTCAATCCTGTGAATGTACTTCCATTTTTCAAAATTTATTTTTTTCTGAAATATCTGGCAATTTAATGAAACACTAGAAACAACCAGATACCTAATAGTAAGTGAACAGTTTATTAAGCTGTGCTTTATTCATGCATTAAAATGCAATATGGCTATTGAAATGATGAGGTTTAGGGCAATAAACTTATATAGAAACGTATGTATACAATAAGTGAAAAAGCAGATCAAATAAAAATATGTCGAAACTAAATACAATCTTCCTTAGCGTTCATAGATTTGAGAACTCCTCCTTCTTTTGCATTACCTAGGGAATGTCTCCTCTTCCTTAGTGGACCATTATCAATAACTTGTCTGCTGGGAAATCTTCCCTGATCCTTCCCCTATTCAATTAATTGATTTCTATCTTAGCACTAACAACCTTTTTATTAATTCTTATTTTATATGTTATTGTAACATAAAATTAGTTATTCCTGCTTCTCTCGGAGTTGTCAACACCTCTTTAAAGGAAGAAGCAATCTGTCATTCATCTCTATATTGTTGAGACCTGAGACATGACATTTCATTCTTGTGTCCTCAATGTCTACAAATAGGTTTGTCACAGGGAAGGTGTTCAAAGAATGCTTGCTGAATGAAGCCAGCAAGTGCTCAATAAACACTGGCTGAGTAAGTGGATGGATTCTCATAGAATTTCAGTCATATTGATGATCAGAATTATATTCCAAATTGTTTAATAAAAATTCACATTCATTAAATGCTTCTTTTCTGGAGAACATGTAACACTGATTATTTTACATACAGGATGTTTTTACAATGTGAAATCTAATAAAATATGTACAGAACTTTGAAGATCTATTTTTTAAATGGCAGCTCCCTATGGTTCAGTTAACTTACCTGAACCTTCATGTGTGGCCTACCGAACTCAATATCGCACCTGACTCAGCTTTGCTGGATTAAGCCTGCTACATAGTTGGCCAGACTGAATACTGTTGATGTAGCTCATTATCCTTAAATAATTACATGAATTCTTCTCTAGTTTAAGATCCAAGATAACTGTACACTTGTTTTCTGTTTTGCATCTACATGAAAACAGAATGGAGGGGACCGTGGTTACATATACAATGAAATAAGAGAAAAGGGTCTTACCTACTTTTATTATTTCCCTTTCAACAGATTACCAAAAAAGTAGCATTCACTGATTTTATAATGTTACATACATTTCAAGAGGGTTATTTTATTTAAAAATACTGAAGGCAATGTCTTCCGACTCTTCCACTTGAATTAACACCAGGCTTAAACGAAGGAGCACCGAATGAGTGGTTCAAATAAGAATGTGTACATACAAGTTCTGCTAGAGTGTCTGAATTTAACCTAAAATATCCTGGATCTCTATTCCAAAGCTTTAATTAAAGTGCCTGAGTATTTCTATTTTTTTCTTTCTTTTGTGGAGGTTTTAATATTTTATCCAATAAAGCCAGCTATCAAGATTGCTTTATAAGCTGCTGACAAAGATAGACAGAAATAGAAGGTCTTTGATGTCAAATAAACAGTGCTATTTTCATTACATGTGTTTCTACAAATCTCCATGAAAAATCAAGTTTGGGCTCCTTTTAAGGACAGGAGGTATCTGTGTGTGTGTGTGTGTGTGTGTGTGTGTGTGTGTGTCCTGGTTGGGGGGAGCTGGGGGAGTGGTATGAAAGGATACAATGCAAAAGAAAAGAATTCTATCTCCTTTCTCTTAGCCAAATAGTTTAGGTTTAACTGCCCTTGTGTTTGTTGGACCTGAATAGAAAAGTGAGGTATTTTAATCTTCTTTTTCAAAACATACAGTCTTATGGAAATTTAAGTCAACAGCTGTTCAACTGTCAAGTCACAAGCTAAATTCAAGTCTGAGATAAGAAGAAAATCTGTTTAAATGAAAGCTTATTTGAATGAAGGCCATGGGTTTTAGCATTTGCACTTGAAAAAAAATTTAAATTGTTACTAAAGTAAAGGATCTTTTGCTAGGATGACCTTTCTTTGTTGAAAATGTTGGAAAATCAATATTCAACGTGAAATCAGAAACTGAAGTGTGTCAACTGTAGGATCGCCAGAAGGTTGAGGGAATTGAACACCATCAACTCATGAACTCTTCAAGGTCAGAGGTTTGACCTAACACAATTTCTAGTATATAGAAACTGGTCTAGAAAAATGCATGTTGGCATAGTGAACAAAAGGAGCAGTCAAAGAAATCAAGTAGTCACTTTTTTTCCCCATTTTCTAAAGGTCTTGTATAATTGAGTTCTACTTTAGAAAGATTAATGATAGTTGGCAGGTTATATAGTTGTGTGAAAGATAGGCAATTGTTTGAATGTTTTTTAACAGTTCAGAAAATTAAGATATAAGCTCTTGGTCAAGAGTGGGATAGCCTGTGTTATTGTGATACTGATTAATGGGTTGATTTTTTCTTCATATATGATAAAAATCTGTGTTCGTATGTGTTGTGCTTGAAAAGGTATGATAATATAATTTTTTCCCAAAGTACATTCTCTGGCTGCAAGTCTCTGCCTCCTATAAATGTAATGACCTTGATGAAAAGATACTGATTTAAAGACCGGACATTAGATTTGCAGATGCAGAAAATCAATGGTATTAATATACTAAAACTTATTATGCTCTTACAATGATTCACACTAAAAAGACTTAGGGAGGACTAATATATAAATAAAATGGAAATGTATTAATTTATTATGGTGGTGGCTTCTCTAACCACCTTCATCCCAGATGTATATCATATAGACAGAGTTGGAACCTATTGGGACTATGGTCATTCCTTTTGAAAAAGTCAAACTATCAGGTCCCTACACTCAACATCATGCTCAAAGGGGTTCTCCAGGGCTTCCCTGGTGGCGCAGTGGTTGAGAATCTGCCTGCCAGTGCAGGGGACGCGGGTTCGAGCCCTGGTCTGGGAAGATCCCACATGCCGCGGAGCAACTGGGCCCGTGAGCCACAACTACTGAGTCTGCGCATCTGGAGCCTGTGCTCCGCAACAAGGGAGGCCGCGATGGTGAGAGGCCCGTGCACCACGATGAAGAGTGGCCCCCACTCGCCGTAACTAGAGAAAGCCCTCGCACAGAAACGAAGACCCAACACAGCCATAAATAAATAAATAAATAAAATAAAAAAAAAAAAAAAAAAAAGGGGTTCTCCATTCATCATTGGTCTCTTTTCTGTTTAAATTGGTCAATGTCTCATGTGTAAGGCTTAGTGGTTTTTTATCCTGTACTGTACATTGTTTTCCCCAGTGTTTCCTGGACTCAGCTCTCTATCACATCTTTACCTCCAAAACTTTCCCACCATAATCTCTAAAACTATCAATCTGGAATCATCAAAAAAGCCCTATCGTTAGCTTCTTCACTTCTTCGCCATAAGTGAAACTTGACTCTCAGCAGAAGACACCACTTTAACCTGCCCTCTTAAACGCTAGCTGCTTATTTTCCAACACCTGTACCCCTGGATGGTGAAGTAGTATTACTGCACTCTATACTCTCCTATAGTAATGCTAGTAATAAGTCCTCTACTCTCTTGTAAAACTAGCACACACACACACACACACACACACCTACACCCTTCAACCCATTTGAGATCCATGACACTTCACTATACATTTCTCACCACTTTCTTATCGCCATCATCAACAGAAACATCTAGTATATAACAGAAACATCTATCAAAGCTTTTGGTGACTGTCTCATTAACCTTTCTCCACCCAAATCCTGCCTTTATCGTCCTTGGTAATACCAGTGTAAACATGGACTCTATCCTTAATATCCTCATCTCTAAGACTTTATCCTTAGCCCCCTATTTCTCACATTCTGAATTTTATTATAAATGTAGATTATTTCTGCTATGTAATCACAAATTCAGGTATCACTCTCTTGGATTACAACCTGCTTTCCTACCTATGGTTGTTTCTGGGCCTCAGGGAAAGTTGCAATTCATCGCCTTTCTAGATTCATATGATCCTTTAGAAATCTCAGTTCTGTTATCAGCATCCCTTTCCAGTCATAAACACTTGCAGTAAATCTTACTCCAAGTTCCTTCTTGATGATTTCTTTACTGTATTGAAAGTGTGGGTTCTTTCCCACTTTTTTCAAAACTGGAACTCAACAATGCTTCCCAGACTTCCACAGACAAACCATTTTATCTCTTACTTCACAGAGAAAACATGATGATCTCTTCCTCAATTTCCCACTTCCATGCATACAAAACTACTTACACCTGCCTCTATTTTGTCCTGCCTTCCTCTGCTGAAGCACATGTACTTGGAGGCTATTCCCTCATACATCCTCAGAAACCTTTTCTTATAGAGTTCCCCATTATCTTTTATATATTTAACAATACCCTCACAATCAGATACTCTCATGTGCATCTTCATAAATATAATGCATATATATCTATACAAACATATACATATGAATTATATATATATAAAATTGTTGCACTTTAATTTTGCTTTTTAATTTCATAGATTTTTTACTTTGATTTCTCCTAATATAAATATAAAATTTATATTTAAATATAAAATTATGTGGCTCCCCTCTCACCTGCTGTTATTTAGCTTATTGAATATTAAATAAATTAAAATGCCTAAAAGTTTCTTTTTTAACCTGAGAATTAAGCTTTTTTCTGTACTTTGAAAAATCGCAATTGTTGGTTTACAGACAAGAAGTTTCTTTACAAACTTCTAGAGACAGATTCTTCCGTTTATATGACATCTTGATATAAATTAAGATATGTGTTATATATGACTGAAAAACTACTGTTAAAACAACAACCCTTTCTCTAGTGAATATATGTGAAACTGTCTCTTCTATTCATGATGGCATCTTGTCTTCCACAGTAGGAAATAACACTCAAACTTCGGCACTTTTCCTGCAGAAGTGCCCTGCTCATGCTGTATATCTTTTCTTTCCACACTGGAAAAATTTTAACTAACTAACCAAATAACTATACACATACACACATACATACATTTGTGTGTACATATGCATATATATAAATATTCATGTGCATATTTGCATATTGTTTGTATATATCTACACATGTATTTATGGCACAGTAACAATGCATATAGTCTTTATGTGGCTCCCCTCTCACCTGCTGTTGTAGAAGCAGCTGTTTTTCTTAAATAAGCCTTTATTTGTGGATGTCCCCAGGGTTTGTCCCCATGTGTGCATAGGAAAACGTTCTCTCTCCTTTTGTGTAGCATCTACCACTTTTTTCTTCTCTTATTTGTCCTAGGGGAAGATGTTACCAGAAACAGGGCCCTGACTTCAGCAGTGAGCCAGTCATAACAGTTGATTTGTAGGCCCTGTAGTCTCTGTAGCTTCTAGTGGAGACACTTCCTGATATCTGAGACAGGATTCTGATAACCTTGCAGTAGTATCAAATCCCATTATGCTACACGTGTTGGTGCCGTTCTCCAACTCTGCACAAGCCACAGCCATTATCAGTACATACCAAATTATACCCTGGGTTGGCCCCAGAAATGAGAATTCTCATCCCCTGACTTTTTAACCTCTAAAATCCAGGATCACACATGGCCTCTCTTGGCATAGACTGGGATTCAAAGTGCCTACCATGTACCAAGCAGGGTGTTGATTTTGGAATAGAAAGATCATAGAAGTAAATCCTAATCTGATAGATTTTATATTATACAACATGGGAGAGAGGTGTGTGAACAGCTATTGTGGCCATGGCTCTAATGAAAAAATGTAGAAAGTTTTATAAAACACAAAGAAAGAGATATTTTATTTTGCATGAGCATTAAAGTTAGTCACAGAAGACAAAGCCTTTTAACTGGATCTTTGATGACTAGAACAAGTTCACCCGAGACAGATGAGGGAAAGAAACTCCAAGAACCAAATTGCATGAGCAAAGGGGTAAGTCATTAATATTCGTATTCAGAACAGAATGTTCTGACCTGTTGAGAACAGAGGTTAAAATCTCAAATATCTTTATGGCTAAGGAAATTTCTAAAGGCAAACCAGTTAGATGTTGGAATATAGAAAAGGACTATTCATAAAGAATATATGCAAAGGACTTGTGTAATCAGTCTGAGAAAGTAGCTTCTGATGTTCAACTCCACATAATCGTTGCCATATTAGAATGATGGGTTGGCAAAAACAGATTTTTAAAATTTTAATAGAAAAACTGAAAAGATATGGATTTTTAATGTAAAATATTCCAGGTTTAAAATATTGGCAACTAATTGCATTTTATTTAATTTATTAAAGTTTTATTTAATTTTCTTTAAATAAGTTTTATTTAATTTTTTGTCTCTGAAAGCTGAAGGTTAACACCATTTAGGCATTAGTTCTTCTTTGGGTCATCAGTTTACAACTTGAAGGAACTTGAAGGTTAAAATATAAGTGTTGGGGAGATGTACTGTAAGATATTCATACTGGGTTAAATTTGTTGCTCTTAGCTTGAAAGTAATAGGCCAATTGAGCACCATTCTCTTGCCCAACTCTAAAAGTGTTCCATCACCTTTCTTGGTAATCACCCCCTACCACCATTTTATTATTCTTTCCCGAGATTAATTCTTAGCTTTGTCTCTTTCTAGCTCCTAATTTTAGATTTATCTCCTGCCTAAATTTTTTCTTGGATATTTTTACTGGGTCTCTTGAAGAATCTTTCTTTGTCTCATTGGCCAACATTTATTCTTTCCTTCTGTTTCTTCTGAGTTCAGACTATACCAATGTGGCTTGTATTTCATAATCATTCCCTCAGAACTCAAATTCTGTGTGGTTGGTCAAGACCCTGGTGAGAAAATATTGTCCCAACATGGGAGAGAGGATATGCAAACAAATTTGACTCAGGAAATGTTTTTTCTAACTTGCTAATGAACTAGGAATATACAGACTGAAAGTAGGGCACTATCGAGCACTTTATAGACACGAAATCCACATGATGCAATTTGAGATTACATAATAGTATCATGAAAAAGGGTCCTGGATTAGAATAGGAAGTAGAAAGAAAGCATTTCATGTAAAATATGCAAATTTAACAAGATCAGATTAAGTCTTATTTCCTCAAAATCCTTTTTCAACAACTTCAACCCTCATTATTCACACGTTTCTGTGAACTCCAATCCATCTATTGTCTCTATCATATTATTTATCAGTAGGTAATAGCAGTCTCTCTCTCTCTCTCTTTCTCTGTTTCACATATTTCTCATTTAATTCCATTATGGTAGAAAATGCATTTGAATAATTTCAATTATTTTAAACTTTTAGCCCTACAATGTATGTTTCGTTAAGCAGAATATGGTCTGTGTGTCCACCTTATGGACATTTGAAAAGAATGTATTCTGTTGAACATGAATGAAATAGTCTATAAATATCAATGGGTTCAGCTGATCGATAGTACTTTCAGGTCATCTGTGTCCTTACTGATTTAGTGCTCTATCAATTAGTGATAGAAGAGTTTTGAAGCCTCCGAAAATAATTGTTCCATTTGTCTGTTTCACCTCTCAGTTCTATTTGCTGTTGTTTCATTTATTTGGAAGGTCTACAAATATTTAGGATTACTATTTTTTCTTGATAAATGATTCCCTTAATCACCATGTAACAACCCTCTTTATCACTGTTAATAGCTCTTTTTCTAATGCCTATATTTTGTGATAAAAATATAGACACTCAAACTTTCTTTTGGTAAGTGTTTGCATGGTATATAATTTTCCATTCTTTTGGCTTTAATCTGTCTTTGTCGTTATATACAAAATGGGTATCTGGTAGACAGCATATAGTTGGATCTTTCTTTTTAAAAAGTTTTATCTGATTCTATGATCTCTGACTTTTAAAAATAATTCAGCTTCACTGTGTTATAATTGATATGTAAAATTGAAAGGTATTTAAACTGTATATTGGGGTGATTTAATATATGTGTACATTATGAAATGATTCCCCCATATAGTTATTTTTAGTACAGAAGCCATAACCTCACATATGTTTATTAATTTATTTTTAATATTTTTGTTGAGAACATTTAAGTTCTACTCTCTCAGCAAATTTCAATATACAATACAGTGTTATCAACTATAGTCACCATTTTATATTAGGTTCTCAGATCTTATTAATTTTATAGCTGAAAGTTTCCCTCACTCCCAACTCCTGGAAACCACTCTTTTATTCTCTGTTTTTGAGTTTGACTTTTTTTTTTCAAGATACCACTTATAAGCAGTTCCATTCAGAATTTGCTTTTCTTTGTCTGGTTTATCTCACTTAGTCTAAAGCCCTCAAGGCCCATCCATGCTGTCACAAATGGCAGGATTTCCTTCTTTTGTAAAGGCTGAATAGTATTCCATATATGTAATATAATGTACATGATATATTATATCTCATATATTATATATACATATTACATTTTCTTTACTCCATCTTTTGATGGACACTTAGAGTATTTCTTTATCTTGGTTTTTGCAAATAATGCTACAAAGAACATGGAGATGCAGATATCCCTTTGATATCCTGTTTTCATTTCCTTTGGGTATACCCAGAAGTGGGATTGCTGTATTGTATGGTAGCTCTACTTTCAATTTTTAGAGGAACCTCCTGCTAAGAAGAAAGGTGACAATATTAACTAGTATTTACTAATGGCTGTAGCCTCTACCCCAAGCTCAGTGCAAAATAAACAGTTGAAAACTACCAAATTCAAGTTTCTCCCTGAGAAAAGAAAGAAATGGAGCACCCATCCAATTTTCTAGCTTTTTGAGGGTCTTCCTGAGGGACTGGTCTCTGTATTGCCTATCTTGAAGCACTGACAGCAGACAGGCACCAGAGGGAACAAGAGATTACAAATGTCTGAAAAGCAAAACTGGAACATCCCTCTAGGAATTTATATGCACAAGTCCAGAGAAGACACATCCACAGAAAATGTTGGAGGGGCCCCCAGAATCTCTTGCCAGGGTGATTGGTGAAGGTTCTTTCCTGTATGAAGCCAGTCTGTAAAGACAAGAAAAGGTGGTTCTTTTATCAAATGCACAGACACCCACATAAAGATTCAAGGAACACAAAGAAACAGAAAAGCATTGTCCAAACAAGGAACAAAATAAATCTCCAGAAATCAATGCTAAAGAAATAGAGATATGAACTACTTGACAAAGAATTCAAAATAACCATCTTGAAGATGGTTCAGAAAATGAAGAAGGAACAAAATCAACATTTTGACAAAGAGAGAAAATATATTAAAAATAAACAGAAAATTTGGGCTGAAGAATACAATAACTGAACTGAAAAATTCACTAGAGGGGTTCAAAAACAGACTTGATTAAGCAGAAAAGAACTTTTGAATTCAAAGATGGGTCATTTGAAATTACCAATCAGACTAACAAAACAGAAATAAATAAATAAAAGACTGAGTTTAAACGACTTATGGGAAACCATCAAACAGAGCAATATATGCATTATAGTAATTCTAGAAGGCAAAAAGGTTATTTTTAAAAATAATGGTTGAGATTTCTTAAATCTGGGGAAGGAAATAGCTATCCAGATTCAAGAAGCCCAACATTTCCAAATAAGAGAAAACTAAAGATGTCCACATGAAGATGTTCACATGAAGATCCATTGTAATCAAAGTGTCAAAATAAAAAACAGAGAGAATTTTGAATGCAACAAATAAAAAGTGCCTTGCTATAGACAATGGAATCATCATAGGACTATCAGTGATTTCTCAGAAGAAACTTTTCAGGCCAGAAGGGAATGAGAGGATGTATTCAATGTGCTGAAAAGAATCTGCCAATCAAGAATAGTGTATCTGACAAAACTATCCTTCAGAAATGAAAGAGAAATTAAAACTTTCTCAGATAAATAAGAGCTAAGGCAATCCATCACCACGAGGCCAGACTTGTAAGAAATTCTAAAGGGAGTCCTTCAAGTTGAAATGAAATGAAATAAAAGGATGCTGAATGAAAGCATCAGCAACATGAATGCATATGAAAGTATAAATGCTGGTAAAGGTAAGCATAGAAAATACAGAATACTGTAATGTTGTACCAGTAGCATGTAAATCACTGTCAACTTTGGTCTAGAAGTTAAAAGACAAAAGTATATGAATAATTATAACTATAAAAATATGGTAAAGGGTATACAATATAAAAGGATATAATTTGTGATATCAATAATGTGTGTATCAAAGAGAGAAGTGTCAAATTTTGTATGTGATTGAAATTCAGGTATTACCAGCTGAAAATAAATTTTTACAACTATAAGGTGTTTTATGTAAGCCTCATGGTAACCATAAAGAAAATACTGTAGAAGATACACAAAAAAATGAGGAAGAAATCAAATCATTTTCACTACAAAGGAAGAAAGCAAAAGAAACATAAATGCCACAAGACAGAGAATAATTAACAAGGTGACTATAATCTTTCTCTATCAATAATTACTTTAAATGTAAATGGATTAAATTCTCATTCAAAAGACAAAGCTGAATGAATTAAAAAGAAAAACATATGCTGTATAAAACAGACTCAAAAGCAATAATAAACAAGTGGAACTACATCCATATAAACAATCAACAGAGTGAAAAAGCAACCTACAGAATGGGGAGAAAATAGTTGCAAACCATGTATCTGATAAAGGCTTAATACCTAATATATATAAGGAACTTCTACAATCAATAGCAATAATAATAATAATAATAATAATAATAATAATAACCTGATTAAAATATGGAGAAAGGAACTGAATAGACATTTTTTCCATAGGAGACATATGAATGGCCCACAGGTTTTTGAAAGTTTGCTCAACATCAGGGAAATTCAAATCAAAACTACAATGTGATATCATCTCACACCTGGTAGGATGGTCATTATCAGAAAAACAAACAAACAAAAAATAACAAGTGTTGACAAGCATGTGGAAAAATTGAAGCCCTTGTGCACTGTTGGTGGGAAAATAAAATAATGCAGCCATTTTGGAAAATAATATGGAACTTCCTCAAAAAAAAAAAAATAAAGTTATCACGTAATCCAGCAATCCTTCTTCTGGGTATCTATCTAAACAAATTGAAATCAAAATCTCAAAAAGATATTTTTACTGTCATATTCATTGCTGCATTATTCACAGTAGCCAAGATGTGGAAACAATCTAAATGTCCATCAGTGGATAATGAGATAAAGGAAATGTGATAGATACATACAATGGAATATTTTTCAGCCTTAAAAAATAATGAAATCCTATCATATGCAACAACATGGGTGAAGCATGAGGAAATTATGCAAAGTGAAGTAAGCTTGTCACAGAAGAACAATACTGTCTGACTCCTCTTATGAGGTCTCTAAAGTAGTCATGCTCATAGAAGCAGAAAGTAGAATTGTGGTTGCCTGGGACCAGGGGTGGGAGGAGAAATAAGTAGTTGCTATCAATGGGTATGAAATCTCACGTATGCAAGATGAAAAAGGTCTAGAGATCTGATGTACAATATTGTGCTTATAGTTAGCAATACTGGTCTGCACACTAAAAATTTTGATCAGAGGGTAAATCTCGTGTTATGTGTTGTTTTTTTTATAACCACAACCACAAAAAAAGAAAATATACTGAGAGATTAATTGTTAAAGATCATTTCACCATCTATGTATGAGGTTCTTTTCATCCCAAACTGAATATCTTAATTTTGAGAAGTTGTAGTCTACACTTTAAAATAAAATAAGCACTGGTTTTCTATTTACAATTGACTTTGGCCATCTAATTCATTGTGTTTGCTTTATAGGAACTTACAGTTTAATGACCATTACCTTGATAGCTCAGCTCCTGTAGTGCAGTTTCATTATACCTCTGTGGTTTCCTAGACTTTCCTCAGGTTTATGACCCAAACATCCTTTCTTCCATAGCTCTTTAGTCATGGATGAAATTTTCGTTATTTTCAGTGAGAGACAGGCTAGGTAGCAACTGAGGCTTGTGTTGTTGTTTATGCTGTTAATGTTATTACTGTTAGTGGTAGTAAACACTAATTAAATGCCCTTTTTGCAGTAAATTAAGTAGGATATTGACAACTGACATACTTTCACAGGAAACTTCTGTCCTTTAGAAACATGATAAACCCCTCCCCCTAAAAAGCACAGTACTACGTAAATTTGCTTCATGAAACTATAAAACTTAGACTTGGTGGAAAGTTAATTGTCAGCTAGTCCAAAGTCCCCCAGTGGGTTTGAGTTCCTGTACAACATCCCTTTACTGAAACAGTTCTTGTGCTTTTCCAGGAAGAAAGATCCATTATTAGGTAGCTCTAAATATTATAGAGTCCTTTCTTTTCCTGAGATACAACTCAGAATAAGTTCTAGGTGAATTTATCTAAGACAGGGTTATTGTCACGATAACCTCTGAATATTAGGACCATTATTTTGAACACAGGACAAGAATTATTTTTACCCACCTCTCCCCATGCAGAGGGAAAAAATCAGGTAGTGAGGTTCTCAATAGATTTTGGGAAGGCACTTCAGTATAAGGTATGAGGAAGGTTCATGAGACATTTTCATGGCGATCATTCTATATCTACAGTTGGTGTTTATTTCTTGGTCAGGATGGTAGGGAGGAGAAAACTGAACTTAATAAGAGTGAGTCTATTTCCTCTGTGTAAACTCTTATACTTATTATCAAATTTTTACATAGTGCCAAACTGAGGACATTTTATTTAGAGGATATTTCTGGGTGTGCCTTTATGATTTGAAGACATTAATTCATTTTTTTAGAATGTGAATTCCTAAGGAAAATAATTATTTGGATATCATGTTAGTTTTCCAGGGATGCCATAACAAAATACTACAAACTGGGTGGCTTAAACAATAGAAATTTATTGTCTCATAGATCTTAAGGCTAAAAGTCCAAGGTCAAAGTGGTGGCAGGGTTAGTTCCTTCTGAGGGCTGTGACTGAGAATCTGTTCCAAGCCTCTCTTCTAGCTTCTGGTGGTGGGCTGACACCTTTGGCATCTTTGCCATTCTTTGGCT
Source organism: Balaenoptera acutorostrata (assembly GCF_949987535.1). Classification (NCBI taxonomy): domain Eukaryota; kingdom Metazoa; phylum Chordata; class Mammalia; order Artiodactyla; family Balaenopteridae; genus Balaenoptera; species Balaenoptera acutorostrata. Next base: position 163,720,605 of record NC_080066.1, read on the forward strand.
TGTAAATGAATCAGCAAGATCTCTGTCTTTATATTCACATACTGTTTTCCCTGTGTGTGTATCTGTGCCCAAATTTCCCCTTTTTTTAAGGACACATTGGCTTAAGAGCCCCCCCTACTGCAGTATGACCTCAACTTAACTAACTACATCTGCATAAACACTATTTCTAAATAAAGTTACATTTTGAGGGGCTGAAGGGGTTAGGACTTCAACATATGAATTTTTTGAGGACACAGTTCAACCCATAACAGGTATGCAAGTAATATGTCCAATGCTTAGGAAAAAAAAAACCCTAATCCATGAACCATGGGGATCTTCGAAAACTCAAATAGATGGTAAAGGAGTCCAAATATAGTGATAATTATAAGCAAAATCCCAAAGAAATATAGCTGCATACTATACAATTAATTGGACGAATGTCAGAATTAAGCTTTTCTGTACAGTGATTTTGAATTCTCAGATACAAGAGAGTGCCTGTTTTGTGATTATAACTTTAATCCCTGCATGATCCATGCAAAGGAAATAAAGAAGTGTTTTTTTGTTTGCTTGTTTTTTAAGAAAGATTACAGCGTTAGATTTCAATCAGGTATGTAAATGAAGGGAAAAGTGGTGCAGAAAATTTAAAATAACAAATAAAATGTCATTTTTAATAGAATGGTAACAGATTTATCTTCTAATATATATCAATAGGTTGCTTAGCTTGTTTTTGTGTCACAGGAATTTTCTATGGGCAGCATAGAGCTGGAGAATGTATGATTATGCTGTTTACTCTCTATGTGACTTGGGGCTTTCAACTTTACCTTTGAATCTATAAACTACACAAATAGCATTCTCACATATATAGTGGGAAAACAAGTTAACTCATAATGGTAGTGTGACAATACAGAGATTTTGCTCAGGAGATATTAGAACCATTCTTTTGTTTTCTTCCCTTCGAATTTTACCCCCACTGTACTCACCAGGAATATGATTGGCCAGGACCCCAGCACACACTGGTTTTGAGGAAGGTGTGGAAGTTACTTGTAAAGGCGCATTTGCTGAAGAAAATATGCAAATGCACTCAACATGGGCTATACAAGATTCAGTAAATAACATTAATAATTCATTAATAATTTCTCAGATTGATTCTCTAATAGCACCCAGTATATACATTTGTTGTAAAATCATGTGCAAAGAAAACAAATCTTGCATATCAAATCTAGAAAATTTTCAACACACTTACCTACTTAATATCTGCTTCCATTGACCAGACCTCACACCTTCTTAAAACCCTAAAACTCCTAACGCTTTTATTTCTTTTTTGGATTTACCTACTTATTCTAGTAAAATCATTTCTAAAAATATCTGTTAATCAAACTTGGTGGCAGTAAAAAATACAAATATCCCTGCTCCTTCATGACAATACGAGTAGCAAGAGAATGTCTTTAACGTTTTAAAGAAAATTTAAAACAAAAAACTTCTTAAGCTCTGCATCAGTAAGCAGGAGTGCAAAAAATTAATTGCATACCCGGTCACTAACCCCTGTTGAGATTATTTAGCTTTGCATCTTAAGACTCTAATGATTATATTTTAACTCAAATCTATAACATGGGGGAGAATGAGAAATAAATTTAGACATTTCTAGAAAAAGTTTGTTTCAAAGTATTTCCTTTGTAATATGGGAGTGTTCATCTTTTGTCTAAAATAAGATTCTCTTTATTTTACATTTTACATGTGTTAATTGAGTTTTAATGCAGTTATTTCCTTAATGGGTTGGTCAGTGTCTTTGCACAATAAAAATGGGCATATTTCCTTTGAATAGTTCTGCCTGGAGTTTTGTTTTTGTGATTAGGTCCTGTGAAAAAGTCATTAGAAAATATTTTTTTGTGCAGCCACAATATTTGCTTCAACTTACTTTTGTGAATAAGTTGTTATCTTTACCTCAAGCTCATTTCTGAGTATCCTGTAAAGTCAGACAGCCACCTCCAGATCTTTAAAAACAAAATAAAATAAATCTTATTCATTGATTATGTATAATTAGGAAAACAGAAGTAGATGAGAAAATTGAAAATTAAACACAAACTTTTCAAATAAGATATGTGACCTATTCATTGGACTGCAACTTAAAAAATATATATATGAGTTTTACTTTTTATTGGGCACATTTAAATATTATAAGATTCTGAATCATGGTGATTTACTCACTTATTCATCATTCATTTTTCTTTGTTAAAATATGATTACTTTTGGCCCAAGTGCAAAATGGAAGATATTTTAGTAAGTTATGTATGCAAATGCAATTACAATCATTATGTCTAGAGGCATTGGAACATTTATTTTCACTTGGTATTCAGATTTCTTTAAGTACTAAACATACCTGGTGTGGGCTCACAAGCTCATACCTGCAGTTCTCAAATTCCAAAACTAGGAAAACTAGAATTTTTTTCCATAAACTCCTTGATGGCAAAATCTGATCTCATGCGATCTCAGTCTGGTTGTAACATCTGAGGTCACTGCCACTTAGTGTGAACAGTCAGAAGTTTCATGGCAGAAATGTTAATGACTTGATGACTGGTCTGTTGGAAAGGTTTAAGGTGGATGCACTGTACTGCCTTCCCAAACTCTCCAAAATTCTGAATTCCTAAACAAATCTGGCCTCAAGGATTTTCAAGGAGAAACTGTGGACCCATGTCTCCTCTCTTCTTTCCTAGAGGAGCTTTGTAAATGTCACAAAGGTATTCAGCACAGTGTGATTTTGTTTATGTTTGTTTGTCTGTCTGTAGGTATGAAGATGACATTCTCATGACCCATTTTGAGGGTAGAGAGACAGATGCATTTTGAAAGACTGAAATTATTTTTCCTACAAGAGAATTTACAGCATTGTAATTAACTTAGAAGAGGTTTCCCACATGCTCACATGGTAGGTCAGGAGGTCTTCCGATAATGGTAATAATTTTGGTAGGACTGGTCTTTGTTGTTGGTGGTGATGGCTATTGGGTATTGTTATTAAGTGGGTTATTGGAATGATTAATTTGTGACAGGCAAAATAACTCATTGAACATAAGTGTCTTTATGGCTTGAAAACATAATTCATTCTGCCATGGTGATGCATGGGTAAGGGAGGCTAGGATGCTACAGGGTTAGATGAGATTTTGGCTTTTAAGATTGAAAAGTTCTATATGTTAGAGGAAGAAGGTCTCCTGGGAGACAGTTTCATTATATCCCCAAAGTTAGCAACATTTCTCTGATAGACACAATTTTCATTTTCCTGGTTTGATTCCATTGGTCCTAGTCATATCCATTTGCACTACTCTAAATAATTCAATATTTTAGCTCCTAATAAAGGACTCCTTTCACTTCCATTTCCTGCTCCCACATTACCCAATAAAACCTTTGGTTTAAATTTGCTGTTCTTTGATATCTTTTAATTTTATTCTCTGAACCTTAGTTTATGATTCATCTGCCTTTTAGTACTCCGAGTTTCCCTCACAGTTATGGTCAGAGCTACTTAATGAGAATAATAATACATCTTCACACACGAATGTAGAGTCAAATGCAGCAATTCATATCTTTATATCTTTTTTTCCTAACAGTTCTGGGGTATTACAGTTTTTTTTCCTGCCAACAGTCAGCTGCTTTCCAATTTCCACTGAGACAAATAAAACCTAATAAAAATAATGACTTTATAATAATTAAAAGCCAAAAAATAGCTGAATTTTTTTCCCATTTAACAGTTGCAAACACCAGACTGATTTTCTCTTCTATAATTAGTTAACATTTGACATTTTGTTATTTTTGTTTGTTTTTCTCGCCTGATTTTTTAAAAACCACTGTTTTCTTCATCTACATGTGCTAAAGTATCTTATTTAGAAAATTTCAAACTCAATCTACCTTTATTGTTGCTATGTTTTTCTCTTATCCTATTTTCATTTATTTTAATGGTGTTAGGAGAAATTCACTGAAAACTTCCACCTCCACCCTCGATTTTTTTTAATATGTGGTGCTTAGTAAAATAACTTGCAAGATAAAAGAGTGAATGTCACATGAATTATAGTCATAACAAAACTTGCAAGTGTCACCTTTGCACTTGTAAAATTTGTCACAAAATGATAAAACACATCTGGGGATCAATAAATAAACAATTTCTTTTTCTTGTAGAATAACACCTTAAGACTTCTTTTTCCCTGTACAAAATTTGCAATTTTTCCTTGCAAAATAATTTTGGCTATTCTAGGTCTTTTGAATTCCTTTATATCACCTTGTTAGTTTATACACAACACACACACACAGGTGTGTTGGATTTTTACTGGGATCAAATTGATTAACGAAAGTTAACATCAGCTGAGCTTTTTTGCTAAGTTCTTTTCATTCACTAACTTTTAAAACATCTCTGTAATGTCAGTACTATGCTATTGTCATTTTACTAATGAGGAAACTAAGGCTTAGAGAGCTAAAAAAAAGACCACAAAAACCAAACCAAAACAAACAAAAAAAAGCACAGACCAGGCAGAGTCAGTTTGCATCAAATAATACAGATTAGATCAAATACTTAGTACAAAACTTGATGAAAGCTAGTGTCTTCCCCAGGTCTTCTGTGCAATCTTTCATTTCAGAACATTGGACACAAAACTGAACAATGAACAGAGTAAACAATATATACATAATTAAATAATATTTGCCTTTGGATCTAAAGCACAGCTGAAGGTTCTCAGTATCAGTTTAACACTTTCTACTGTTGTTTATAGATGATAATAACCCAATGCAATATATCATTTTAGATTTTCCCTTCAAGATAATATAACTACAGTACTTAAATTCATTTACTTCTAAGAGATCCTGTGACTGGGATTTTATTTTAATTAAAAAAAGAGGGTAGATGAAAATGATGTAGGACATATATTTCTCTTTTTAAAAATTTCTCCCCTTTTCCCAATTTTCTACTTGACTGGTGATACCAGGCAAAAGTGAAAGTAATTTTTTTTAAAGTTTGTATTAACTAACCCTGATAACTTAATTTCAACCTTAGCATCCTAACTGTACTAAAACTTACTCCATGAGTGATGATTTTTGTTGCAAATACAATGCTAACAGGTTCTCAACAAATGCAATATTTTCTCTATTATCTTTTACTTTCCTTTCTGGACCACTTTCTTATTTTCTGCCTCCTTTATCTAATTATTTTGGTGTCCAATAGTGTCACACTGCCCTCTGGATGCCCAAATTCTGCTGTGACTCAATCCATGGCTACCCGTCACCACAATCTGTCAACATGCCGTCTGCAAAGCCAGCATTTGCTATTTTGTGGTCAATTTAAAAATCTTATTCTCTAGTTGTTAATTCTCCCAACTTCTTTTGACTTAATTCTTTGATCAAACTAAAGTAATGTTAAGAAAGTTAAGGTAGTTGGAGGGCCTGCCTTTAAATATATTAAATTTCTCAATGGAGAGAAATTTATCAAACAGGTACAACATAAACAGACACATACTTGACATAGATCCTCTTCCTTTTATTATTTCACATAACCTCTTTATATACTTTTGAATGTGTTGATGTGGGGTTTTCTTTCATCACTGATTCTGAAATACTTCCTCCAAGTTTATTGAGACAAGAATTTATATCTTCTGATTCTTTATCTTCACTCTTACTCCTCAGCATTTAATCCTGTGCAAAACTCAATCATTCACATGATAGGAAGTACACCTTTTCAGTTGGGTCTTGGATTAGGTGAAAATTATAATGGTTATGACTTATTATTCTGTATAGTTTTCTTTTCTATTCTTTTTCTCTCTCTCTTTTTTTTTTTTGTCTTTACTTATTTGTACATTGGTCTAGGCACTTAGTTCTGTCTGTTAACTTCAACCTTGGAGAAGCGTGGGCAAAGGTTATCCTCAGAGAGATACCGAAGGTGAACACATGTTGTACCAGAGAAGAAATAATGAGAGATGAATCAGAAATCAGAAATCTTCCTATTCAGAGCAGGATTGATCTTAGTTGGCAAAGATAAAGAAGTTCCCTATGGAAATCACAATCATTCTCTGTAAGGTACATAAGGGGAGGGATGCTTATCTTTTGTCATTGATGCATTGTCACCACCTACAATAGTATCTGAGACCCAACAGGAACTCAATAAATACAATTTGATTGATTGAATTCATTTCCTATCTATTGGATTGTGATCATGCTGCCCAGCAGGGGATAGAGATGTTTTCAAACACGTGTCGTAGGGAAACCAGGGCCATGAGTCTGGGAGGAAAAAAAATTCAGAAGAAAACTGGGTAAATTAAGTACAGTCCATTATCAGTCTTTGGGATTATTTGAGAGACAGCATCCTCAGAAAGCAGCAAGCACCTACTCAGGGCAGAGTCAGGTCTGTAGAGTGAGGTGGTAAGGAGAAGTATTTTATCAGAAGCAGGAGATCATGTAATTTCTAGCTCAAATGATCTTCTAATTACTGCCTCAGGCTTCATACTGAGCCAGTCATATGTGTAGAACATTCCCACATAATACCTCAAAGTCCCTGAGAATTATCATAATTATTAATAATATTATAAAAGTAATTATTATTGTAATAATTATCATTGTTCTTCACTTTATATATGACTGTCTTAATCACTTTACATAATTTTCACCAAACCCTTTGTGAATTGTTATCCTAGTTTTATAGAAAAGGAATTTAAGCGTGAATAACTTGCTTGAGGTCACATAGCTGGTAAATGGCAGAGCCATGACCTAAAGCCCAGACTTTCTGATCATAACACTCATGCTCTTCAGCACTAAGGAATTCTGTGCCATAAAAATAAAATCTCTGATAACTTACATTTCTCCTCAGGTTTTCTCAGGTCACCATAGTTTGACTTCACCTTGAATTATAAAGTTTTCCCATAGGTTGAAAATTAAGCTTTCTCCATCTTTCAGGCTCCATCCTTCTTACAAAAGAACATCTTTCGTAAGTTTTGGATCAAACTAATCCTGGGCAGATGTTTTTGAAAAGTATTAGAAGTGTTGGAACTGATCAATCATCCCTAGAAGTTTTAGACTCTGGGAGACAAAGGCATCTCAAATCATACAACCTAGGCCTCTGTAGTTAATGGAGTGGTGGGTGTATCACGATATGGGGGAAAAATATCAGAACCACATAGTGATTTCTGAGAAGAGAAATTACTCAGTTTGAGAAAGAAAGCAGAAGCTTTTAAATGTTCTGTACTCTAGCCAGGGTCCCTATATTGCCTTCATTATTTGTAAATTACTGTTTTCTCAGTACTTCTTTTATACTTTTATAAATCATCACTCTTCTAATCATCTTTGAATTATGTTATCATATATGTATATATTCTTACTGCTCAAAATTCCTTCTGTTTTGTTTTAAAGAGACTTAATAGTATTTCAAATTACTCCCTTTATCCCCAAGACATCTGCTTAACACTGAGAATCCTGGGTTTGCCTGAAGAAAGAAAAAGTAGCTGCTAAGTGCTTTTATGCATTCAGGTGGCAGCTCTGATGGGCCCTGGACTGCTGTACTGCTTTCTCTTTAAGGAAAAAAAATACTACAGCCCTTGTAACTTTCTAATATCACTGATGCCTAAAAAGTGTTAATCTGCAATAGTCAAGTAAGCATTATTTCTAGAACATTGAACAATCCTGTTGGTAGTTTGACAATCTGTCTGTTGAAAAGGGAGACAGTCTTTTGAGAAAACTATTTGTAGTCACTGGGTACCATTGATTTGCCAGTGCCTGGAAAAAGGGAAATGGTTGTGAATGACTCAGATTTCATATAACTATGTTGACAAATATGCTTGACAATATTGAAATATATTATTTCTCCATACTTGAAAGAAAATTATCTGCCAACCTAAGGAAGGGGATAAATGACATAAACAGCACAAAACAGTTCCTTCTTTAAATAGTTCTTTAGTTTGATTCAAAGTTACCATTTCTACTTCTCTGCAAGGTGACTTCCCCATGCATGTTCATAACAGCTTTTTGCCTCTCAGACACGCCCAAATGGCTCTGAAAATTGCTGTGAAAAAGATATTTGCCCATCTCGCCTGAGAACCAGAATGACTCAGAAGCTGAGCACATATGGGAACAGTTGAGTCTGGATCTCTGAGCAGTTTCCCATTTCTGATAAGTTATTCTCTTTGTAAATGTATGTGATTCTCTCCCAGATAACAATCTGTGCAGGAAGGAAGAGAAGAAAGGGACAGTTTGGATCACTGAGACCATCTTCAAGCAGGATTTGATACACCCGGGCCTCAGAAAGGGGTTGAAAATGCATTCGTTTGTGGCAAATGCATATTATTTTCTTTCTATGTCAAGTTGTTCACATCTTTTGAAAACATAGTGGATGGTATGTATTCAGAGTATTTATCATGGCACTTAACTCACTTTGAAAGAAAACTCCAATACCCCTGGGGAGAGCTTCCATTACCAAGATATCCAACATTTATCTTGCCCTAAGTGCAACCTCTAAAGATAAAGTCCTATTTAAATAATCAATTCTTCTAATTGCCCCACCCAGCAATGACTGGAAATGACTCCAAAGAAAAGAGGAGTAGGATAAGCAACTTTAAAAGAAATCCCTTCTTATCTTAAATTTGAAAAAAAATTTTTTTCACTCTCATCATTCGTGTTTGCCAGTGCATACTGTAAGCAAACCTATGCTTCATCATATACCACTGGATGAATTTGTGGATTATATCAAGGCCTCTGTGTGGGGATGGAATTTATTTAGAAGAAAAAGCAAATGAAAGAACATTGAATTATAAAAAGCAATTTATAACATAGCTTGATATCTGTGATTATTTTATTAAACAAGTCAAATTTGCTTTGAGAGGAGAGGAGTTCTGTGTTCTCCTTGTTGGACATAGGTCAAGAGACTGAATATTGACTCATGGTGTTTGAAAGTTTCCAATGAAAAACGAGTTTGGGGAATTAACTGGTTATCCTGACATTGTAAAAAGCCCAACAAATCTGCATTCACACTGAAATGAGCAACGTTGTGGGCCTGGAAGAGCTCCATTTTATGACGAGATGTGAATTACCTTCGTTTATTATTCTTTATTGATCAGGAAACTTGGCAGTAATGGCATTCTGCTTCATTATGGTGCCATGTAGAGAAAACCACAGCCAGAGTAACAAAAATCAGAGGAATAATTCATGATTATAATAATTCCGATCTTTTCACGACACTTTGCACTCTATGCTTTCAATTGATCCTTACACAAACCGTGTGGTTTTGGTGAGAAACAATAAAGACCTATTGATGGTTTTTTAGTGCTTCACAAAGAGTCTGTTTTTCCTTAGTTACATGGATATATGTGATTTACATGTTGAGCTAGTGTCATTCTAGAGAGTGTTTGAATCATACACAGCAAACACTAGTCAATCTACATCTGTTTCCTTGGATTCTATTTCATCATATTATACTGGAATGGCTTGTACTTTTCTGAACTGTGGGGTCTAGGTACAGCTTCCAGTCTACAGGTTGGTATTATAGGTGCTAAGGCAAAATCCCGCTCCCTTCAAAATACTGGTCACCTTTCAAATAGAGCTAATGGTTCCCCTGTCCCTCCTCAGCGGGACATGCTAATTCCCACTTCCTCTGTCTTTGTTCTACTCAGGTCTTCAGTGGTGTCTTAGTCCATTCAGGCTGCTATTATAAAATACTATAGTCTCGGTGGCTTGTAAGCAAAGACATTTATTTCTGTTCTGAGGTTGCAAAGCTCCAGTAGATTTGGTGTCTGATGAGAGCTTTCCTGGTTCATAAATGGCTGCCTTTCAGTTGTGTCCTCAAATGGCAGAAGGGCAAGGGAGCTCTTGGGGGTCTTTATAAGGGCACTATTTCCATTCATTTGGGCTCAGCTCTCATCATCTACTCACCTATTAAAGACCCACCTCCAAGTATCATCACATAAGTTTCAACATATCAGTTGGGGAGGGCACAAACACTGTCTGTAGCAAATGGATGGATGATGCCCACCCACCTTGGGGAGGAAAATATGATTTATTTAGCTTATCAATTCAAATATTAATCTAATCTATAAAAACCCTCACAGACACACCCAGTATATGTTTAACCAAATATTTGTGCACCCCATGACTCAGTCAAGTTGACACACAAAATTAAAAATGACGGGGCGGGGTGGATAGCTATGGTCATTGTTAAGTCCTCTTAAAATGGTTGGTTTAAATTAGTTTTTTTCTGGATCTTGTCTCCATTGAAGATCCATGCACATTGCTATGGAAAGTGATTTGTCTCAGGTCAGTTAAATTCACCACACATTTCTTCTGCCCCTGCATTTACAAGATAGGATGCTAAACTGTATGAGAAAACCAAGGCACAAGCATTAAAAGTTTATAATCTGATATTGGGAGATAAATGTTCCCTAACTGCAGTGAAAGGCAAAATATAATGTGACATAAGATAGGTATAAACTACTTCCAAAGAAGACAAAAGAAGGAAGAAATTACTTCTCTTGAATCAAGGAATACATTAAGGTAGGGTCTGAATTGCCTGGACGAAGGATGAAAACCAGGTCTAAAAATGATTGATTTTATAGTATAATAACTAATCCACTTTGAAATAAATTTGTGTCTGAAGCCCAAAAAATTCCCTGGATGAGTAAATGTGAATTGTGGCAAAAGGCAGAAAGGAACCATTAATCCTCTCATAGGATTTGTACTGAGACATTTTTGGAGACTAAACTATTTTGATGGAACACTCAAGGACTTCCCTGAACAAGTGATCCATAGTTAGGGTATTTCTCATCCTCCCACTCAGCTCCAACCATAAAGATATGGTCATTCAGAAAGTGTGGTGCTCACAGAATGCCATTGACCAAGGAAGGAATGGAAGTCTGAGAGGAGTCTTGAAATGTAAGTATCAACGATTTCTCTACAGAAAATGTCCTGTGTACTGTATGGAATTAATGTTATTCTCTGAAGTACTGAACATGGAATAATAATACAATTAGACTTCACATATATCTGTGATAAGTATTAAAATATTTATCTAAGAAACATAATTTTATAATTAGCTTTCATATTAAGTGGAAAATTATTGCACATTCTTCCTATGTTTTGGGTTGTAATACAATAAAACTGTACCAATCAATACTCTGTAGTAATTAATATTTAATTTTTACTGATTTGCCTTATAATTTTGATCCTTTATGTGTGATGGCTATAGTATATATGTATAGGATAGCAGGAGGGGATAGAAAAAATGGGTTTTTATCAGGGTAATAGAGAAGGATAAGGAATACACAAGATTTAGATGTTCTTACCACAAATAAAGTCTAAAAGGCAAAGCAAAATACTTAACAGTGGTGTATATCATCTATTTAATAGCTATTATGTATTAGGTTTTGTGTTAGGCACCTCAACATTGGGAGATACAATATTATTTACCACATTTTGTAGGGAAGAATCTGATGTTGGGAGAAGCATTTACACAGACAATAAGTGATGGAGCTGAGATTCAAACGCAAGTTCAATTTTACTTCGTGGGTTCCAAAGTTCAATGTATTCTTTTCATTATATACATCAAACTCACTGAGTAAAAACAAATCCAGCCTTATATATTTTATCATCCAATCACCCCATTCATATACTTTTTCTGTCCTTGCCTTTGCCTGGACTGATTTTTTTGTCTGTTATTGCAATGGTTTCCAGTTTGAATTTTCTTACTCTTGTTTTGCATCTGTGCCAGTTGTCAGTTTATTGCCCTTTCACTCCAAATCCATCCTTGTTTGGCCAGCTTTGTGATGAGATACCTGGACCTATAAACATCTCTCCTTTATCTACAGTCACAATGTTAGGCTTTGCCAATAGTAGGTGCTAGAGGGACACTGCAAAGCTATCGCAGAGGAAAGGACTTGTCTTACTCATTCTGGTGCCTTTTTATTTAGTTATTTTTAATCACAGCAACTAGAACAATGCTTGGCACACAGTGAACACCCAAAATGGATGTAGGTCATAGAGGGATTAGAGTTGTTCCACTGGGCCTGAAGGGGACAAGCATGTATGTTTCGGAGCCATAGGGAAATAAAAGTTGCCTTAATATAAATAATAATTTTATTACAATAGAAACATCTCAACAAGAAATGAGATACTTGTGCATGTAGGTAATTCGCTCCAGAAAACTGCTACTCAGCAATAGCTAGTAATTCCAGAAAACAAATCAGAGTAAGTCAGATGGCTATTACATGAATGAATGTTGCAGAGTAATTCAAAATCCAGATGAGGATTTTGGTATTGGTAGTTGTTCAGATCCTCTGAACACTTACATTTTATTCCTATTTCATAGGAAAACAATCCTTTGGAACAATATTTACTGCCTGTCTTCTTAAATACCCAATTTTCTCATGTACTTGTCATCACTATTGTGCACTTTTTATTTTTTTACTTCTAATAACGCCCTTGAGGCTATATCACTTATGTAATATCTGTAGTGAATCAGGATGCAAGTTCCTACGTCTAATTTTCAGTCTTAATCGCCAGAAAAATGCATGGCTGCTTGATAGAGAACACTAGATTTTAATATGAACATCCTAATGTCAACATTTCCATTTTACCTCATTGCCTGGTTTCCCTAACAAATACTACACATTCTCTGATGTTTAGTAGACAATAAATCAGTGGTGTGGCTTAGTTTATAGTTATATTGGGAAGGATATATTCTCTCTGAAGTTTCAGGAGTTGAGCTAAATACTCAATTTTATATAGTTGACCCCCCAAATCCAAATCAGTCTTAAAATAAATGTGATATGAAACAAACTAACAGCAATATAAACAAAACAATTCTGGGAAAAAATAATATAGTGGGTTAAAATCACTGATAGATAAAGTGAGACCACACTCTCCAGGCCATATATATAGCTTTTCTCTCCTCTGCTCCAGAGCATACATTCCTTCAGCATAAATCTGTCTGCTCTGGTTAAAGGGAGGATTTAGTCTCCAGAGCCCAGAGGAAATCCTGTTGAATTTTAGAATCTGAAGGGTTCTGTAAATTCCAAACAGTAATTTACGCACCACAATTGGCCAATGGTCCATCCGGTGGAGGATTCTGCTTCCTACCGCGTCTAATGATGGATGGTTTAGGAAAATGCCATAAACTCACCGTGACGCACCTAATTGAGAAATATTGCATTGCCAAAGAAATTTCTTCTTAACTCTGGTAGCTGGTTAGCTTATTTCATGGTGCCTGAGTCCTGATAACTATTCATCTCTATACTACAGTTACTGAGAAACTCTTATTTTCCCTAAGAACACACTATTAGATTTCTCATAAGCATCTAATCTTTAGTTGAATCTCATTAACCTCTTCTGATTAATAACTCACTGTAGAGTGAACAAGTAATCACATTCCACCTTTTAACTTTGCTTAAAAACTTCCAGTCAAATGTACATAAAATAGCTGTATCTCTCTACATTATGGGTTTCTTAATATAATACTTCTAAAAAAATAGAACCCATTGGAAGCCAACATTAAAAATGTACTCTGTAATTAGGCATAGACTGTATTATTTGGTTATTAAGATACAAGGAGAGAAAGTTCAATGCATGACTTGTGAATGTTTCAAGTGCCCTCTGTGTTATTTGATTAAGCCTTTCAGGAACCCCATATTTCTCTACTAGGAGAAAATTGCCACTGAGCTAGACTACATTAATATGAAATATGTTTAACAATGTCCTTGCTTGGAAACTACTAACAATGTGTTAACAGTTTTCCAGGACACTGTGGACAGTGTATTTTATTTTTTTTGACAACAGGGTTGCAAACCACTTTATGCAACTCTGTATAACGTTGTTAAGCTGTTGGTAGAAAAACTGTAAGTAAACAATCTATGTCACCAAAAGACTCAGCACATTGTCTTCACCTTTTAGAATGTGAGCAGTGTGGGCAAGGTCAAAATCTTGCATTAGGACTTTGTGCTTCTGTGGGTTAACTGCTACTCAGGCTTGGAGAACAGGCATTTATATTTGCTGGCAGAATAATTAAGGGGAATGACATGCCAAAAGAGTTCTTTCCTCATCATTTTTTATGCTCGTGTTTATTCATAGCTATGCTTGGGTTAGTGGTAAGAAGGGCTAGAAGAAACACTAATCCCCTAATGATTCTCTGATTCTTTTTGCAAAGACAGCTGAACTTATCACCTGCTTTGAGTGAGAAGCCATAAACTATTCCCAAGTAACAGTAAAATATTCAGTCAAAAGCCACAGTTTTTCTTTTGAATGTTAACATGCTGACGGTCAAATATTTTGTTTATTAATATGAGCAATATGACTAAAGTTGAGGTTTACTAAGGCATCATAGGATAGACATCAAGAACACAGGACTTCCAAAAGGATGCCCTGGATTTGAATACTTGGTCCAAGCAGTCATTGCCATATGGCATCGGACAATTCATTTATCTTCTAATCTATTTCTCAAGGGTACTATTTAAGGATTAGAAGTTCTAACAGCACTTTCTAAATTATTTTTCCTAATGCTAGTACTATGGTTATATTTTATAATTTATAAATCATATGATTAACATGAATCAGTAAATTGTATGAACAGAACTTATTCTACAATTAAACTAGGTAATTCTGAGAACCAATACAAACTGTGAGTTGTTTAGAAAAAAAAAAAAAAGCAACAACAACAGAAAGAAAACCTTGATAATAATATTTTTCACTTAGAAAAAATTTTATTGTTTCCCTCATTTGAGTCTGAAACATCTTATGAGGTGTGAGAGAATAATTGTTATAAAAATTTGATTCAAAGAGTATTTTTCCCTTTTAAGAATCAAGATCCTTTAGGGAAATGACTTGAATATTATTTTGTATTTTTACAAGGGAGTGCTAGACTGACAAAACTCTTCCCACCAAGTCCCTTTCCCTGTGAGTGGACATAACACTTCTACTTGAATGGCTTTGGAGCTATATGGTTCTATAAATGTCATCATCAAATTGTCTTTAAGTGAGTAAGTTTCTTTAAGCCCAGAATGTGTATCTATAGATACCCTTGTAGGGTTAAAAAGGTTGACTAGAAATTGTTTCTTTACTCAAATGTTTAGTTGCAAGGCAAATTTGCTAACTAGCCACTGTCCTAAGTACTTGAGGAGAAACATGGAAATTCAAAAACCTGAAAAGTGACAGAGTTAACAAAAATTTAAAATAAACCCAGCATACACTGGAGTAATTAACATGAGGAATGTAGGATGCTTGCTTCCATCCAGGTAAACAGAATCTCCAGGATCAAGAATAGAATATGGCAAATAACAATGCTTCATGATTATTTCCATGAATACACACACACAGTCACACACACACACACACACACACACACACACACACACACACATCACATACATACCACATCAATATCTATTATATTTGTAAAGGATAACTTCTTGATTGCTGTAGTTACTGATCTTTTAAATACTTATTTTGATGAGAAGATTTTATGCTTAATCATTGGAAATTAGAAATAGAGAAATTTTGAAAAAGATATCACCCACAATTCAGTCAAGTTTTTTGATGGATTATTTAGGGGGGTTTCTACATGTAATTTTATGTCATTTGCAAATAGAGACAGTTTTACTTCTTCCTTTCCAATTTGGATGCCTTTTATTTCTTGTTTTTTTTTTTTCTTAATTGCTCCAGCCAGGACTTCTAATCAGCTCAGTGCTTTGTGACCACCTGGAGGGGTGGGATAGGGATGGTGGGAGGGAGAGGCAAGAGGGAGGAGATATGGGGATATATGTATAAGTATAGCTGATTCACTTTGTTATAAAGCAGAAACTAACACACCATTGTAAAGCAATTATACTCCAATAAAGATGTTTAAAAAAGAAATACTATGTTGAATAAAAGTGGTGAGAGTGGTCATCCTTGTCTTTTTCCTGATCTTAGAGGAATAGCTTTCAACTTTTCACCCTTGAGTATGATATTAGCTATGGGCTTATCATATATGTCCTTAATTATGTTGAGATATGTTCCCTCTATATCTGCTTTCTTGAGAGTTTTTTTTTTTAATAAATGGATGTTGAATTTTGTCAAATGCTTTTTTTCTGCATCTATTGAATCATATGATCATATGGTTTTTACCCTATATTTTGTAGGTGTGGTGTATCACATTGACTGATTTGTGGATATTGAACCATACTAGCATCCCTGGAATAAATTCTACCAGATCATGGTTTATGATCCTTTTAATGTTTTGTTGAATTTGGTTTGCTAATATTTTGTTAAAGATTTTTGCATCTGTGTTCGTCAGGGATATTGGCCCATAATTTTCATTTCTGTGGCATCCTTGTTTGATTTCAGTATTGGGGTAATTCTGGCTTTTCAAAATGAGTTTGAAAGAGTTTCTTTTTCTTCTATTTTTTTGAAATGTTTGAGAAGGATTGGAATTAATCCATCTTTGAATGTTTGGTAGAATTCACTAGTGAAGCCATTTGGTCCTGGACTTGTTGGGAGGATTTTTTTTTTATTACTGATTCAATCTCCTGACTAGTAAATGGTTCGTTCAGATTTTCTGTTTCATCATGATTCAGTCTGGATAGGTTGTATGTTTCTAGGCATTTATTCATCTCTTCTAGATTGTTCAATTTTTAGCCTATAATTGTTGAGTGTAATCTCTGATAATCCTTTGTATTTCTGTGGTATCAATTGTAATATCTCCTCTTTCATTTCTGATTTTATTTATTTGAGTCCTCTTTCTTTTTTTCTTGGTGAGTCTAGGTAAAGTTTTGTCATTTTTATTTACCTTTTCAAAGAACCAGCTCTTAGTTTTATTGTTCTTTTAGTTGTTTTTTTAATTTGATTTCATTTATTTCTGCTCTAATCTTTGTTATTTACTTCCTTCTACTAACTTGGAGCCTAAAAATCATTTTAGGACTAGTTTTAAGGGTAGTAGCTTTTTATATTCATTTTCTTACATTCTCCAGTCTTGTTTCAAGGAAAAAGCAACTTCACAAAAGAATATAATTTGTAAATAATCTTTTCTGTAATCTTGTATTTACCAGGAGAAAATGCATTGTCAACTGCAAATCAATTAACTGAATTAACTTTGCCTTGCTTTTATTCTCTTTTTTCACAGTTCTCTTCTATATCTTTTTTCCCTTTCCTTCTGTATTTTGCACACAAAACACATTTTGTATTTTCAACACCAATTTACTCGACATTTTTATAAAGGTGAAATCATGTTACAGAGAACATCAGAAGTTCTCTGGAAATAATGGTGACAATGATCCTGAAAGTGATACAAGCTTACACTATTTCAGGCTGACTAGTTTGCCATTGCATTTTACATACATTACCGTTGGAATGTCAGCTCAGAACAGTGAAGGTCCTGTTCACTGCTGTCATCTCACTATCTAGAATAGTGCCTGTAGGCACTCAGTGAATATTTACTAAATATTGTTGTTGAATAAATCTCAAGTTCTCCAAACAATGCAGTGATAAAGATATTATTAAATTTTATCCTAATTTTACTATTTGGAAACAGAAAGTCAAATAGGTTTTATATTTTTCCAAATGTATAGGAGATACATGAGACAAGTCTGCTATTTGGATCTGCTGAATGATGTTCCTGGAAAATCACCTTCATTTGATCTAGTCTTATAAATGTACTGGAATTTGTATGAGTATTTTGCCCCAATTACTTATACTTATTGAGCAAATGAACATATAGCAGATAATATAGGTTAATTAGGACTAGGGGAATAGGAGATTATATAATAGGAGCCAGAAGTCAAAATCAACTCTAATTATAGCCATATGTTTTCTTTTAATCTACACTCCCTGATATGTGAAAAATGAGATGGAGTTTAGATGTAAATTCCGTATGTTATCCAACGTTCATAGTATGACTACATGTGTGTGTGCGTGAGATAGAGAAAGCGAATTTGGGGAATGAATTGGAATATGTCTTTGGATTATTTTCTCATGGATGATCCCATCTGTTAGAATTATAGTGATTCATCCATCTAAGAAAACCAGCTCAAATTTACACCCTTCATAATATATTTAGTACAGTCTAACAGTTAAACTTGGTTCCTTACATATCTTTGCACATATATAACAATGCATATATCTCAATTTCTTTTTATCACAATATAATGCATTATTTTGGGGGCTAAGAGTTTTGCCCTTCACCAGGGATAGTAAGCATTCCAGGGAGAGAAAGAAGTGTGTCTTATTTTATATATACCAGAAACATTGTCAGGTCTCAATAAATGTTTGCTGAATTAAGTTGTTGAAGATGTAACAAGTGCTCTAACTATAGAACTATAATAACTAACATTTACTAAACACTTATCGTGTGCCAAGCACTGGTCTAGGTGCTTTATATATAAAACTCCAACTAACCTCCACAATAATCCTACCAAACAAATACTTTAATCATTATCATTCTCATTTTCCCAATGATGCATTTAGGGCAAGATAATATGCCCAAGATTACACAGCTAGTAAGAAGGAAAACTACGGTTTAAAATAAGATCTCATTCTCATCAGTTTTTCTGCTAAGAAATGAGGCCCACTTATTACCCCCATGTAGGGTATTTATTCCTAACGAAGGTAAGAGAAATGACCCGTGCCATGCTGATCACTAGTGTAATATCCATGAGAAGGATCCAGGTCACATAACAGCTAATCTAGTGGTATTTTTACTACTTCTGTAAACTCTGAATTACTGTTGCTGAAACCATATCTGCCTTATTGTAAGTTGTATCCCAAAAGTTTGTATAAGGCCTCTCATTTAGTATATTCTAAATACGCATTTGATCGTTGAGTTAATGATTGAAAACAAAGTAAGTTAACTTAAATTTCTGTAATAATTTTATCCTAAAGTAGAAAGGTAGCTATTTCAGACACACAACTGCAGTGTTAAGGCCTCTGTTTCTAAAGAAGCACATTGTTTATTGCTTCATAAGCCAATACTCATTTGAAAATTGTATTTATTATTTTGGATATCAAGTCTGTATAATAAACTGTGTTTGTTTCTATAATGGCATTAATTCACATGTATACATAAAGCCACTCCTGAAGACTTTGTAAAATGTGAATATAGATACCACATGATTCCTTCCTTAGCCAGGCATCTCTGAGGTATGTCATGATGGCTAGTATTCAGCCACCCATTGGTGAGTGATATTTGGAAATGTCAGAGCTAGCAAAGAAAATAAAATCTGCAATAGAGAACTCACCCAGAGGTTTCAGTGAGGCTAACTCTTTTGAGACCTCAAGAGGCAGCGTGTCAAGTCCCAGTGCTGTCTCAGCAATCAGATAAACACACACGTTTTCACGTGACAGTGACCATTGAGAGATGATCTGTAGGAGACTGCAAGGAAATACAGCTCGGTTAACACTTGACTGGGTGCTCGCCTCTGCTTTATGCAGTGGGTTGACTTCTGTTTTGTTGCTCAGACAGACATACTTTCTTGTAATATTGATATGTAGCCAGTGTTTGGATCTATTTATTCTACACTTACTTCAGTTTTTCTAATGTATAATAGTTCCTAAAGGCCTCATTTGGAGCACTAAGACACATAAGGGCATAATCAACTTGAGAATCACATGACTAAGGGCTAAATAAACCTTTTGCCATGTAAGAAATAATTATCCAAAATCTAATGCTAGGACTTTCTTTTTTTTCACTTTTTTCTTTAATTTTTAAATTGTAAAAAATGCATTTACTGTTAAGGGTTTCTTCATCTCCTGATCATTGTTGCTATCAGAAGGGACAGGGTAACCATGAGAAGACAGCAGGACAAAGAGTCCATAGGCATGGTTTCTAGCTGACCGTTGAGATTACCCAGCTAGGTATTTTCTGCTCTGTGTGTGAGATTACTCTTCATTAATATGAGAATTAAATGATCTCTAGAGGTCTATTTTCTCCTCTGTAATTCAGTAATATTTTTTCTTTGAAATATCATCCCACTTTTCTGAAAAATCACTCAGCATACTCAACATAATAGCTTTATAGAAGGGAAACATATAATTCCTAGAATCCCTTGAATTTAAGTACTTTAACGTGCTTGAAATACTTGTTATACAATAGATGTCCTTCAAATAGATGCCCTTCAAGTATTGGTTCTCTTACATATTTCCTTCTTTCTTCCTCTCCTTTTCAGATATAAGTTCAGCACAGTGAGGTACAAAAGTAAAATGTTTTAAAAATTCTTAACATGAACTACACAATTAGAAACAATTGTTTGGAACCTGCATCTGGCTATGATAACTAGAAGCATAGCTATGGATTAGCCAATCATTAAGCCATTCATCTGGCCATTATAGGATAATAGGTATGGATTATCTAATCATCAAGCTATGTATTTTCATTATCATTATCCAATCAGGGATAATAAATATGTATAATATAGCTTTCTGAAGGCATCAGTGAATAAGGAGCCAGGACTCGAAGAAACAAGGTACCACAGATGTGAGAGATGAATTGTGAGGAATCTGATATTCCCCAATGCTTTTCTTCTTAAAGCATAAGAAACAGCAAGTGATGGGTTAAAAATCTAAGCAAATATTTTGATAGTGCTACATTTTCAGGGAGAAAAAATGAGAAACATCGTGCCCCTTGATGAAAAGGAATGCTGAAAAACATCCCTGGGTTTCAATTCAGATTCCTGAAAGGCTTCTTCCTAGATCAAAAGCACCAGAAGTGGACCAAGCCTCATTCAGACTAAAATCATATTACTAGATATTGAATTAAGGTGATCTTCTAGAAGAAAATTATATCCTCCTTGGGAAAAAGAAAAACAATATCTAGAGACTTTGCAATATTTCATACACTCAGTCTAGAGTTTAAAAAAAAAATCACAAGCATGCCTGAAGACAGGAAGAAACGGTTTAAAAAAAAAAAATTCAGACAATAGAAAGTGGCATTTTTCCACATGTTGGAGTTACTTACAAACTTTTAAATAACTGTGAAAAAAATGATCAGAAAATAGAACACAATATGAATAGTTTCCCCAGAATACTGAAATCTATGTAAAGACATGAAATTAAAAGAATAAAAACTGTAATAACTAAAATATATTGTTTTATGAGCTAATAACAAATTAGAAAAAACAGAAGCGAGGATTTGTGAACCTAAGTAAAGAAATATCCAAATTGACAAAGGGGAAAAAAAATATAAACATGGAAAAGATCTTAAATGGTGATATGAGACAGAGTGAAAAGTTTTAATATTCATGAGTTTAAAGTATAGGAGAGGAGAAATAGAATGAGACAACAACAATATTTGAAAGTTATTTGGGAAGATTTTTTCAAAATTGTTGAAAGATATCAAGCGACAGATTCTCAAAGACCTATTAACCCAAAGAAGAATATTTACAATAAAACCACGCTGAGGTACACCATACCAAAATTGCTGAAAGCCAATGATGATAAGAAAATGTTAAAAGCAAGACACAGTGCCTTCAAATGAGCAATAATAAGACTGATGTCTGGCTTTTCAATAGAAATAAAGAAAGTCAAGTTAAGTCTTTAACCTTAATTACTTGACCAGATTAAAACAAACAAACAACAAATAACCCCCCCTAAATTATACACTTTCTACAATAACACACGTTGAAATGTATAGGAAAATAGAGACATGCCATGTAACCTTTATATGGCTACATTAACACAGATTAAGTAGTCTGAGATATAACATATATTATAAAAGATAAATTTTATAAAGATAAAATGGTCAGTCTACTGGAATAAGTAACTCAAAAAAGTTTAGATGTCTAATAACATAGTCTCAAAAAATGAAAGAAAACACAAAAGAAACTGAAATTAATGGGGAAATAGATATATTTGCAAATACAATGAGAGATTTTAAAAACCTTCCTTAAATAATAATAGACCAAGCAGACAATTATTCTGCAGGGATATACATAATAAACCAAGTTGACTTAATTGACATGTATAGGACCCTGAATCACCCAACTGCACAACTCATTTTTTTTCCAGTGTACATGGAACACTTACAAAATTAACAATACGCTGGGCTGTAAAGCAAGTCTCAAGAGACTTTAAAAAATTGCCCATTCCTTTTGACAAGATTTGGGTTTGAACGTAAATCAAAATTACAAGGTATAATAGGCTTTATCCACCACCAAGCTTATTTAGCTTTAAGAAAAGACATAAGACACACAATACAGCATGAATAGCAAGAACGCAGTAGGAATCTCAGGCACAGTGCCCCATCTCTCCAATATTCTCTTGGAATGTGCCTGGTAATGAAAGATGGCTGAGTGTGTGTGAAACCACTTCAGCCCAGAGAAACTAGCCTCTTTGGGGCTGTTTTAGCTTTTATTAATATATTGGTCACATATCCCCTTCTTGAATATGTGCCTCACTCCCATTGTTCAGAGTAGCTCAATCTCATCAATTGCAGGTTACTCAAAAAACAATCTCAAGGATAAAGTACAGGTGATCAGTCAAAACATAGCATTCATTATGGATCCAGTTTGCTCCTATGAATTTCTTGACTTGCTTTTGTAAAAGGATTCTAAGCATCACCCTCAGGTGTTTCTGAGGCTAGAGGAAAGAATACAGATCAACTGTTAACTAACCTTCCAAACAGGAAACCATTAACATGAAAATAATTATAACGCATGCAAATATTTGGAAATAAAACAATAAATTTCTAAATAAGTCATGGTCCAAGAAAGAACCAAAAGAGAACAGAAAATATCAGAACTTGTGGGATATAGGTAAAGTTTTATTCAAAAAGAAGTTAGGACAAGATTAGCAAAGAAAACTCAATGTATATAGGAAGAAGGAAACAACAAGATATATATCAATGTACAATAGAGATCATAAATTAAGCCAAAGTTTGTTTCTCTGAAAATCATAATAAATTTGCTAGAATAAGTGATCAGTAAATTGTGAACGTACAAAGTAACAACATTCAAAAAATTTAAATGGGCATTCCATCAAACTTTATACATTAAAATATTAAGATATGAACATTTGAATACTATATGTTTGGAAATCCACCTAAAATGAACAAATTCCATGAAATACCATGTCTTCTAAAAAAATCAGCTCCTTCAGTAAAATACTTTTCACAAAGAAACTCCAGAGCCTGCAGAGTTCATCAGTGAATTCTTCTAAACATGTAAGAAAGAACAAAATCAGTATTACAAAAAATATTTCAGAGCATAAAAAATGTGGGATATACTTCCCAAAGTGTTTTGTAAGGTCAAGAAAATCTTCATAACGAAACACCTAGTAAAAAGAAAAAGATGTCAAAGCCAATCTTTCCCACAAACGCAGATGCAAAACTCCTAACAAAACAATAATAAAGAAAGCCCAGCAGTTTACATAAAGGATAATACAGTGTGATTGTTTTTGTTTATTCCAGACAGGTTATGTTACTCTAACACTTCAAACGCAACCAATGTAATTCACTAGGTTAAGAGCAAAAGAAGAAAAATCATGATGATTATCTCAGTACATGAAATAAAGGCATTTGTTTGTTAAATTCAATAACCCTGGGTGGTTTCAGAAAAAAAATCTACCTTTTCAAAAATACTTGTGCCTCTAAGAACATGCAGTTAGCTTTATGTTAAATGGTAAATATTGAAAACTCTCCTTTGAGATTAAAAACAGAATAATCACCTTCTATACAACATGGTACTAGAGACCCCAGCCATTTTAGTAATGGCAAACATAAAGAGTGGAGAGAAAGTAATACAGTTATCATTATTTGTATATGTATTTTTCTACATACACATGGTAGTTTATGTAGAAAAGTTAATAATATTAAAAAAAGATCTTTAGAAGTAATCTGTGAATTGAGCAAGGTTGTTGAGTACAAGATCATGACAAAAATAAATCCTAGTTCTATAAACTAGTAAAGAAATATGAGAAAATGTTTGAAAAACCATGCCATTTACAATAGAATCAAAACAAAATACTCAATAATAAATCTAATGAAAGTTGTGTGAATCTGGTACACAGAGAACTACAAAACATTCTTGAGACTAATTAAAAAGATCCAAATAAAAGGACAAGATTTGCTAAGCTAGATGGGAAGGTTCAGTATTGTAAACATGTCAGTTCTTAAATAATGCATGCAATTACAATCAACATTCCAATCATTTCCCTTGACAAACAGATTCCAAGAATTATACAGAAATTTAAAGAGCCACTCTAGCAAAGAAAAGTTGAAAAATTTACAATACCAGGTATCAAGACTTATAAAGTAACAGAAATTAAAATGATATGGTAAGACACAAGGATAGCACTAGACCAATGGATCAGAATATAGAGTTTAGAGAAATGAGCACACACATAGAGTAAGTTGATATGTGACAGAGGTGTCACTGCATTGCAATGAAGAGAGGATGATCTATTTAATAAATGGTGCTGGGACACCTGGATATCCCATAATAATAATAAAAACCCACTTGATTCCTACCTTCTACTGTTCACAAAAGTCAATTGGATCTTTAACTTAAATGTGAAACATAAAACAACAATGGTAAAAAACAAAAATAGAAAATAACTTTCAACTTCTGGAAGATAACATAGGAAAATGTATTCATGACTTTCTTTAACTGGACATGAAAAGGATTGACTGTAAAGAATAAGATTGGAAAATATGACTATACTAAAATTAAGAACTTCTGTTTATCAAAGAACAACATTAAGAATCTCAGAAGGCAAGCCACAGAGTGGGAGAAGATATTTGCAATACCTGTATGTATCAAAGAATGTACACTTATAAAGATCTCATTAAAGTCATTAAGAAAAAAAAACACTCAAAAAAACTGAATAATGGATTGAAAAGTTGCTCCACAAACAAGTATGTTCAAATGGCAAATAAATATTTGAATGTGATCAGCCTCGTTCATTATTTGGCAAATGCAAATGAAAAGAGCCATGAAATATTATCACATATACTCACTTAAATAATAAAATAGCGAAAATAACAAAATAAAATAAAATATTTAAAAATGCCATGTATTGGTGAGGATGTGGTGCAACTGGAACTCCCATAAAATGTTAGTGGGAATTTCAACTGGTACACCCATTTTGATAAATTGTTTTTGTTTCATTTTCTAGATTTCAATATATGCACACCAACAAGCACACACATATGTATAAATTTGACATAAGTTCATAAATATACGCTTCATGGGTATGTATAGAGCAGCTTTATTTTTATAGCCCAAATGGGAAATAATGCAAATGCCCATCAAGAGTAGAGTGGAAGATATAATTTGTGGTATAGTCATTATATATTTGAATAAGATCAAATTAAACATAAATTTGAGTGAAAAAAAATAAGCATGAGGGAGTACATGCTCTCTGATTTATGTCATGTAAAAATGAAAACGGGAAAGAACTAATTGATGGCTACAGAAGTCAGAATAATGTTTATCTTTCAGGAGAGTAACACTTGGGATGGGCCTGAGGCAGTCTTCTGGAAAGCTGGTAGTGTTCTATTTCTCAATCTGGTTGTAGTGACACAGAAGTGTTTACTTTTCAATAATTATCAAGCAGTACTATGATTTGGGTACCTTTCTCTCTATAGGCTGTACTTCAAAAATAAAATAAAATGATAAATATTCTTCCTGGAGCAAAGAGTTCATGCTACGAAGAGTGATCAGAATTGTTCTCCATACGCTTGACAAGCAGTGGGATCAGGTACTGCTCATCCCAAGTGACCAATTAGAAGATGAAAAATTATCTAGTTGAGTTTCTTAGAGAATTTGTGGATAACTAGAGGATTGGAATTGAACCAATGTTCTGAAATATTACAGTAGTTTGGCTATAGAGATTCAGCCTTAGGGAGGTTTTCCCTAAGGTCAAATGGTTTTGCCAACATTTTAAATAAGATATTCAGCCATTTTAGGACTGGTTATATAATCAGTTCAAGGAGACTGAGAACATCTAGATGGAAAAAGAGGTGGAAGTAAACAGTAGGTAAAAGAAATTGCATTGCCATTAAGATGTTCTGTAATCAAATTGAAGCTATATTCCTTCTTACCTCCTGGTGTGAAGATAGAATAGGAGGTAATAAATCATACTTATTTATATATTTTAACCAAAAACTGTGCTTCATAGCTGTTGGCCCTGACTTTATTTGAACATAAACCTACACAGAAAAATAGGAAATATACACAGCCTCACTCTTACATGAGTATTTTCAGTTCATGCTATGTAATAGTCATATTTTACTTATCCATTCATCAATTTTCTGACATATTCACACACTGAAGTATAGTTGAGAACCAAAAAATGAATAACAAAAGGTCTTAAACAAGCAAAACAAAGGGCAGCAATAAAATTCATTAATTTGCTCCCAGGAAAGTACCTCAGTACCTAACTCATGTCCTTTGATTCTTAATACTTTCAATTATCTGCTTTCCATGACATTTCAACACCAAGATTGAGGATTCTGATGTTCCAGAATACCAGTATTTTTGTTTATGTAATAATGTTATCTCAGATAATAATTAATGGCCTCAGTCATTCTATTTGATGTGAAAGACTTTGGTTCTTCTGTAACTTCTGTCCTTCTTCCCTGTCCCTGAGAACACAACCTTTTTTACACTATCACTTGGTTCCAACAACAAATTCCTCCCATCCTTCTATCTCAATTTGTCCCATGCCAAATAAAACGATGAGCTTTGTGGGAGGACCCTCTGAACCAGTTGTAGAAAAAAGGCATATTTAGGTTCCTTTCTCCCAACTTGCTGGGAAGGGAAATTAAAAGTGCTGGACAGAGGAACTTCCCAGAGTAGTGGTTCTGAATGACTGAATCAGGAAAAGGCAACCCTACTGGAGCCCATTGGACTAGGGGCATTGAAGCAGTTAATACTGAGAGCAAAGCAAGTGGAACTGGTAGAAATAGAAGTGGAACAAAGTAGGAAAGCACTAGGGCTAATACTTTCTATTGAAATGATTATGCTTGTTTAACATTTATGAAATAGTAAACTGGTATTTTATTGTAGTTTTGAGATATGCATTTTATATTAGAAATGCATTTATTTTGTCTCATGCAATTTGCTTCATGAATTTGTTTTATGAATTATAAATATAAAACATTTTACATTTATATTCTATAAATATAAAGACATAAAAACACTAAGTAAATATAAAAATAAAACATCAATATTTTGATGTTACACAAAATAGATACATATGCATGCATACATGTGTGTATATATACACATAAAATTGATGGATTAGATAGATGAGTAGATGAATGCAGATCACTACAAGATATAGCATATTTAAAGCAAAAAATTGGAAATAGAAGGTAAGTAGAAGCAGGTACACCAGAGGCAGTGGAAAGTAACAGTGAATCTGACAGTGCTGGAAGAGAGAAAAATATATCAAAAGGAAATACAAGAAATAAAATGAAGTCATCCAGTTAACAGCAAATATGATCTCCGGAAGACATCTCCACCATAGCCCAGAATAATTTTGACATTCATAATGATAACCCTGAAGAATATAAAAAAATATTTATTGCACTTTTTAAAAGTAGGCATCAAATACTATAGTCCTGTGTTTACAACAGTAGCTGGGTTTCAGCTGTGTCTAGGAAATTTGCAATATTTAAAAAATTAATTGATAAAACAATTTTCTGCATATTTAAAAAAATGCACTAATCTATGGCTTCCTTTTAAACTATCCCCTGGCAGAAGGTCATTGAATTTTTCTATCGGAGTAGAAGAGGTTTCCTTTTGTTAATGCACTTTTGTTAATTGCACACTTAAGGAATCTCCACAGGAGGCCCACGGGGAAAGATACAGGATTGTACTCCTCTAGGAAATGTTTCTCAAGCTTCTACTGACGTGTGTCCCCAAAGGAACTTTTCTGTTTCTACCAAGGCTCTAACAGTGTGGAGACTTGGAGAAATTCAACAGGGGTTTGTGCCTCTCGGCTTAGCGATATTAAAATAGTAGAGATACAGGAAGTTGCCGGTTTTGTGTTGAGTACCAATTATGGGAGATTTTATGATGTATAAAAATAATCACTGGTTTTATGTCTTAGTTTAAAATATTATAGTTTTATATTATTTGCTATTATATTTTCTTAAAGGATGGTACCATGAAGATTTCTATTATAGGCTGAAGAGGTGTCAGAAGAGTATATAGATTTATGGGCCAGTTAAATGATAGGCTCATACACCTCAATTAAATAAGACTGAACCAGGAAAATTTTCAATATTATCTGAAACGCTGAATGAAAACTGATGAACACATGTGTTTTCAGCATAGTTATTTCAGAGCTCAGTTAATACACAGCTGAAACACTGCTATTGAAGACACAGGAAGTAATGTCCAACAGATTTTAATGAACTGGGGGAGTAGACCAGTGTGATTTAGCTACCTACAAAGATTCTGTAATTAATAAGTTAAAAACTTTTTTTATTACATTATAACATGAGCAATAACTCAAAATTGGCATTATAAAGCAAATATTTTGGAGAGTTACTTTAATAAAAATGAGCAACTTGTAAGTATCACATCTTTAATTATGCCTCTTAGTGTGTTTAACACTGACTTTTTCCTTAAGCACATTAAACATGTCAACTGAAAATATCCTTAAACTACTAATTTTATTGCTAATATTTTTCTCATATAAAAAGAAAACTAATACATTCTAAGCAAGCCAGTGTTCACAGGCATTAGATTTCAATTAGTGGAGCCGTGAGGTGTGCACTTTCTCTCAAGAAAAAAAGTACTTAAAAACAGTACAAATTCAACTTTATCAATATCAAACTTATCCAACAATTTCATAGAGCAGTAATGATTGGAGAGTGAATACAGACTATTAACACGTTTAATCAACCTTTGAGATAGTACTGGCATGTAGAATTGCTGGAAAAGCACCTCTTGAAATGTCAGGAAAGGAATGACTGGATGCATTTCTGTAGGAACCATCTGGTTTTTAAGGCCTCATAGTTACTGTTTACTATGTGTTCACTGATCCCCAACTTGTGTGATGGGGGCAACTGCTCCAAACAAAGCTAAAATCAAGGAGATAGACAAGGCTCTATATATTTATAGATAGATTTCAGGTCAGTTCTCTCCTTAGGTGTAATACAAGGCGGCTCTGCTAACTGGGAGTCCTGTGTGTGAACTTACGTAGAATGAGCTGAGATGCAGAGGCTATCCAGCATGTGCTCGTCGCCAGTAACTACTATCAATGTTTAAAGAGATCTAGGGAACACTGATCCTCATAGTGTCATAGCCCTCACAGTCCCATAAATCTTCTTAGTTTTGTGAAAACATAAATTATATTATCACTACTTTATTAGAGTACTGCTATGGGGCCTACCATATTGACAGCATATTTTATTATTCAAAGTTCATTGTTATCACTAGTTAAGCACTTCCAAACCAGAAATCTGTGATCTCCATTTTTCTCATTTGGGTCTTCTAATTTTATTTGCATGTATAACATCTGCTTAGCTCAGATCTTCAAAGAAGCTATTAAGATTTTGCTGGTAGTAGGAGCCTCAGGATTTTTATTTACATATGCTTCAAAATCTAAAATACACACATTCAGAACACACAGACACATAAATACAAATGCACACAAGCATACCTTTACGTCTAGTCCATGCAAATGCTTAACAATTATTCTTTTTTCTTTAATTTTTATTTTATATTTGAGTGTAGTTGATTTACCATGTTGTGCTAGTTTCAGGTATACAGCAAAGTGTTTCATGTACACACACACACACACACACACACACGTATATATATTCTTTCTCAGCTTCTTTTCCCATATAGGTTATTAGAGATTTTTCGAGTAGAGTTCCCTGTGCTATACAGTAGGTCCTTGCTGACTATCTATTCTATATATAGTAGTATGTATATGTCAATCCCAAACTCCTAATTTATCCCTTCCCCCCACCTTTCCACTGTGGTAACCATAAGTTTGTTTGTTTTGGGGTTTTTTTTAAAAAATAATTAATTAATTAATTAATTTTTGGCTGTGTTGGGTCTTCGTTTCTGTGCGAGGGCTTTCTCTAGTTGCGGCAAGCGGGGACCACTCTTCATCGCGGTGCGCCGGCCTCTCACTATCGCGGCCTCTCTTGTTGGGAGCACAGGCTCCAGACGCGCAGGCTCAGTAGTTGTGGCTCACGGGTCTAGTTGCTCCGTGGCATGTGGGATTTTCCCAGACCAGGGCTCGAACCCTGCATTGGCAGGCAGATTCTCAACCACTGCACCATCAGGGAAGCCCCATAAGTTTGTTTTTTAAGTCTGCGAGTCTGTTTCTGTTTTGTAAATAAGTTCATTTTTATCTTTTTTTTTTTTTTTTTTTAGAATCCACATATGAGTGATATCATGTGATATTTGTCTTTCTGTGTCTGATTTACTTCACTTATTATGCTAATCTAGGTCCGTCCGTTTTGCTGCAAATGGCATTATTTTATTCCTTTTTTATGGCTGAGTAATATACCATCATATATATGTACCACATCTTCTTTATCCATTCATGTCAGTGGACATTTAGGTTGCTTCCACATCTTGGCTATTGTAAAGAACACTGCAATGAACGTTGGGGTGCACGTATCTTTTCAAAGTATGGTTTTCTCCAGAAATATGCCCAGGAATGGGATTGCTGGATCATACGGCAGCTCTATTTTTAGTTTTTTAAGGAACCTCCATACTGTTCTCCATAGTGGCTGTACCAATTTACATCCCCACCAGCACGATTTTCCTTTTCATTTATTATCTTGTTCCTCAAGTGGACTACGAATGTCATGGGTAGGGTCTTAGAATGGGTTTCTTAGAAAGAGATTCGGAGATGAAGGGTGACTTGTAGGTTTATTTGGCAGTGATTTTGAGAGATTTACCACTAAAGAAGTTAGGAAGACAAGACTGAGCACAGGGAAAGCTGGATGGGAAAGTAGTTGCAATTGAGCGTTAGTTGTCCTATAAGGATCTCTGGAGCTGCCATTACCTACCAGAGTGGTCGCACCTAGTGGGTGGACCGGGAAAGAGGAGAAGGAATGGTAACCTTGGGTCAAGAAGTTCCTATGGCCAAGAGCAATTCTCAAGGATGGATGCAGCTATGAGCCCGTAGCATCTGATGTTCCTCAGGACTGAAGTACAGCTTCAGGTCATACCTGACATGGCACCAGTTTTCACTACAAGGGGCTTTGGTTTTATCTGTATTCCTTCTTCCTATATCCCCAAAGCTTAGAACAGTGCCCAGAAGACAGCATGTGCTCAATGAATAACTGCTGAAAGAAAATAAATTATTTATCAAAATCTTGTAACTTATAGCTTATTTGATCTATAAAATTCTGACAAAATAATCTATGAATTACAGTACAGACTGAGAAGGAAGAAAAACTGTCTCAGTGTTCTATTAAAATAAAACATAGATACAACATTATGTTTAATATAAAACAGAATAATTGTCAGAAACAGATTAGTGATGATTGTCCCAACAAACTTTCAGTAGATGATGAGAAATACTTTGGAAAATGCTAATACTATATCCAAAGAACTTTCATTATTAAGTGGGAAAAGAAGACAGTATAGGTGAGACCATTTGGAATTTTATAAATCTCAATAAATGTCTGTGACTCTGGTAACTTTGGAAATAGATATGCCAGTTTATACTAGCCTGCTTCAAATAAAAGCATTTTAAGAGACCTCAATTTACATACCAATCAGAAAATATATTTTAAACAAGTAACCTAA